>NC_132910.1:31909507-32210221 GCF_047675955.1 Chlorocebus sabaeus
ACCTTGTTATCTGCCCACCTGGGTCTCCCAAAGTGCTGGAATTACAGGCTTGAGCCACCATGCCTGGCCCAATCTCAGTTTTTTTATTCCATATGTGTATGTACTACATTTTCTTTATCTATTCATCTGTTGAAGGACACTTAAGTTGCTTACAAATCTTGGCTATTGTGAAAAAATGCTGCAGTAAACATGGGCGTGCAGACATGATATACTGATATACTTTATTTGGGGTATAGGCATAGCAGTGGGATTGCTGGTTCACATGATACCTCTATTTTTAGTTTTCTGAGGAACCTACAAACTGTTCTCCATAGTGGCTGTTCTAATTTACAATGCTATCAACAGTGTATCAGGGTTCTCTTTTCTCCACATCATCACCAGTATTTGTTATTGCCTATCTTTTAGATAAAAGCCATTTTAACTGGAATGAGATGATATCTCATTGTAGTTTTGATTTGCATTTTTCTAGTGATTAATGATGTTGAGTACCTTTGGTATGCCTATTTGTCATTTGTCTTTTCAAATCTTTGGCCCAGTTTTTGATTGGATTATTAGATTTCAGCCTATATAACTGTTTGAACTCTTTGTATATTCTGGTTATTAATCCCTTGTCAGAAAGGTAGTTTTCTCCCATTCTGTGGGTTGTCTCTTTACTCTGTTGATTGATTTCTTTGCTGTGCAGAAGCTTTTTGACTTGATATGATTCCGTATTTCCCCTTTTGCTTTGGTTGCCTGTGCTTATGGGGTATTGTTCAAGAAATCTTTGCCCAGATCAATGTCCCAGAGATTTTCTCCAGTGTTTTCTTGTAGTAGTTTCACAGTTTGAGGCCTTAGATTTAAGTCTTGAATTCACTTTCCTTTGATTTTTGTATATGGTGAGAGATAGGGACCTAGTTTCATTCTTCTGCATATGGATATTCAGTTTTTTTGGCTCCATTTATTGAAAACTCGTTTCCCTAATATATATTCTTTACACCTTTATAAAAATGAGTGCACTGGTGGTGTATGAATTTGTTTCTCAGTTCTCTATTCTGTTCCTTTATGTATCTGTTTTTATGCCAGTACCATGCTGTTTCAGTTACTGCAGCTCCATAGTATAATTTGAAGTCAGGTAATGTGATTCATCTAGTTGTGTTCTTTTTACTTAGGATAACTTTGGTTATTCTGGGTCTTTTGTGGTTCCAAATAAGTTTTAGGATTGTTTTTTCTATTTCTGTGAAAAATGTCACTGGTATTTTTATAGATATTGCATTGAATCCACAGATTTCTTGGGGTAATGTGGACATTTTAACAATATTGTTTCTTCCAATCCATGAACCTGGTATAGTATCTCATTTTTTGGTGTCCCCTTCCATTTATTTTATCATTATTTTATATTTTTTATTGTAGATATTCTTCACTTATTTGGTTAATTCCTAAGTATTTAATTTTATTTGTAGCTATTGTAAATGGGATTAATTTTTTATTTCTTTTTCAGATTATTCACTTTTGATATATGAAAATGCTACTGATTTATCTATATTAATTTTGTATCCTGCAACTTTACTCAATTTGTTTATCAGTGCTAATCGTTTTTCAGTGGAGTCTTTAGGTCTTTCCAAATGTAAGATCATCTCATCTGCAAACAAGGATAATTTGACTTCTTCCTTTGCACCTTTCTAATTGGATGGCCCTTATTTCTTTTTCTTTTCTGATTGCTCTAGCTAGGACTTCCAGTGCTATGTTGAATACAGTGAAGAAAGTGGGCATTCTTGTCTTATTGCAAATCTTAGAGAAAAGACCTTCAAGATTTCCCCATTAAGTATGATACTAGCTGTGGATCTGTCATATTTGGCTTTTATTGTTTGGGGATTATGTTCCTTCTTTCCACAGTTTTTGAGGGTTTTTATCATGAAAGGATGTTAAATTTTATTAAATAATTTCTCAGCATCAATTGCAATGATCATATAGTTTTGGTCCTTTGTTATGTTGATGTGATGTGTCACATTGATTGATTTTCATATGCTAAATGCTCCTTGACTCCCTGGGATAAGTTTCACTTGGTCATGATATATAATCTTTTAATATGTTTTTATTTTGCTGGGGATTTTTGCATCAATGTTCATCAGGGATATTGGCCTGTAGTTTTCTCTTTTTGATGTATCTTTGTGCAGTTTTGGTATCAAAGTAATACTGGCCTTGTAGAATGAGTTTGGAATTACTCTATCCATTTCTGTTTTTCAGAATGGTTTGAGTAGGATTGGTATTAGTTGTTCTTTAAATGTGTGATAAAACTTAGCAGTAAAGTCATTGGGTCTCAGACTTTCATTTCTTGGAAGACTTTTAATTTCAGCTTTAATTTTATTACTTATTATTGATCTGTTTATGTTTTGGTTTTCTTCATGGTTCAATTTTGGTAGATTATACATATCTATACATTTATTCATTTCTTGTGGGTTTTCCAATTTATTGGCATAGTTGCTCATAGTAGCCTCTAATTATCCTTTGAATTTCTGCAGTATCAGTTATAATGTCTCCTTTTTCACGTTTACTAAATTTTTTTTTGTTTGTTTTTTGAGAACATATCTCACTCTGTCTCTCAGGCTGGGGTGCAGTGGCACAATCACACCTCACTGCAGCCTCAACTTCTCAGGCTCATGTGATCTTCCCACCTCATCCTTCTAGGTAGCTGGGACTACAGGCAGGAGCCAGCATGCCCAGCTAATGTCTTCTTTTTCACTCTGATTTTATTTATTTGGGTCTTCTCTCTTTTTTTTTTCTTAGTCTGGATAGAGGTTTGCCAATTTTATCTTTTCAAAAAAACAAATCTTCCCTTTTGCTGAACATTTGTATTGTTTTCTTCATTTCAATTTCATTTATTTCTGATCTTTATTATTTCTTATACCGATTTTAGGTTTGTTTTGTCCTTGCTTTTATAGTGTTTAAAGATGCATCATTAGGTTGTTTATTTTAAATTTTTCTGTTCTTTTGATGTAGGTGCTTATAGCTATAAACCTTTTCAGTACTGCTTTTGCTGAATCCCATAGGCTTTGGTATGTTGTGTTTCCCTTGTCATTTGTTTGAAGATATTTTTAAATCTCTTTCTTTTCTTCATTGACTCACTAGTCATTCAAAAATTATAAATACTTTTATCTGTGAAAAGGTAGAATTATTTTCTCCTTATTTATGTAAAGGACAAAACAGAAAAATGTCATGGTTTCTGGGAAATGTACAAAAATATCATCTCTGATAGACCAATAGGTGCCCCATATCAAAATACAGTAAAATCATCTCTTCCATATTTAACTCTCAAATGAGCTTATATATTATGGTAAATAAAATTATATTTTCTCATCGAGTTTGCAAATAATTTTCCATTTTGGCCTCTAAAAATTAGAATTTAAATTATTTGGGATCATACAAATATAAATATATACAAATAGTTGTGTCAGTAAATTTATCCATGGGAAATAGAACTGTTTCTGTAAACTATGTTTTCATAGATATGTTTGTTTGTTTTTTAAGAATATAACATTATAGATTTTGTATAATACACTTTTACTCAACTACTGTTTTTCACTTTGCTCTTCATTAATTTTTTCCAAACTAAGTATACAACACATTGTAAGGAACTAAGGCACAGAGAGGTTGCATTATATATTCAAACAAGTGTGAAGGAGTTGAATGTAAATTATCTAAATGTGAAATATAGGCTAGATTGGAGTTCTCTGGCTTAAAATATTAAATCTACCTTTAAACAGAACAGTTGATGAGAACTTCAGTCTAGACTGGAGTGATGATAATAGCTGATTAACTTTCCTTGGAGACTGCAAGACCAGCCTACTCTGATTACTCCCAGGGGAAGCCCCAGATAAAGTCTGCATCCCTCACTCCTCCTACTCTCCTACACTCCTACTAATTTATGTTCCTTTTCCCCAGTGAATTCTCATTGGTTTCACAATGTAAAAATATTATGATGTAGTGTTTATGATATGCTGCTTTGATATATTGTGAGGTTTCATTATAGTGAAATAAAGCCTGAGAATTAGTGAATCTAGAGTAAAACTGAATACCAGCTGATTATAGTGAAGTTATAAATATAATTCCCATTAGAGTTTATTTAAAAATAATTAAAATTGTTTGCAAAATGTCTAGCATAGGGACTAGTACAAAGGCAGTGCCCAATAGCTAAAAAGTATTGCTGTTAGAATAGATTTAATCTCAGATTTGAATTAGGGATTTTTAAGAAACTGCTTATTAGAAAACATCATTTTTATTTTTTTTGAGATGGAGTCTTGCTCTGTTGCCAGGCTGGAGTGCAGTGGCATGATCTTGGTTCACTGCAACCTCTGCCTCCCAGGTTCAAGTGATTCTCCTGCCTCAGCCTCCAGAGTAGCTGGGACTATAGGTGTGCGCCACCATGCCCAGCTAATTTTTGTATTTTTAGTAGAGCAGGATTTCAGCATGTTGGCCAGGATGGTCTCCATCTCTTGACCTTGTGATCTGCACGCCTCAGCCTCCCAAAATGCTGGGAATACAGGCATGAGCCGCCATGCCTGGCCTAGAAAACATCTTAATGATTAATCAAACTTTGTTTCTTAGAACACTTCCAGTTATACATTAAAAATCAAAAAAATAATTGATATCACAAATATGTAGTGAAAGAACTTATTTAAAAAATCAACTCTTAAAAAGTAACTCTTGAAAATAAGTTTCTACTTTAATAGTTTTCCAATTTTTTCTTTGTTATTCATTCATTTTGAGTGTTATGCTAATACTGTCAGTTTATGTGATAATGATATACAAACAACACACTTAAATCATAAAACCAGTAACCTAATTGTTGAAGTTAATAATACATTTATAATCATTCAAGTAGGATTATATAAATAGCTTTAGCTATTGATTAAACATGGTTGGTAAAATTTAACTCATCCATGTAACTTTTACCACATTTTGAAAGTGCAGTGGAGTATGAACAATAAAGATGGAGTATTTGCCTTTGTAGAACTTATGACGCTAAGATTTTGAAACAGACCTACTTCAATTCTTGAGGAAGTTATTGCTTTTGTAATATTTATATAAGCAAGGTTTCTCAGGTCACTGGCTGTTAAATAAACCTAGTTAAAAAAGAGTAATGCATGTTAAAGATTTAAGAATTCCTTACCTCACACTCTGCATTAACTTTCATTCTTTTCCAATATTTCCTCTTGCTAAGAAGTTTCAGGTTCTCAACTGTAGCATAATATAAGAATGATTATTATATAATATTTTTTAATCTGCTTCAGATAGCTTTGGAGCCAAAGATCCTTATCTCCTCTGTTCCAAATTTATATAATACTTCTATCTTCCTCATTGAGATTATAAGAAATGATGTAAGTCTATGTATGTGAGACTTGCATAATAATAAAAGAAGAACAATATGAACTTAGGATATTGTCAGAATAATAGTCATTTGCTTGGATTAATTATATATTAATGATGTTTGGTGGTTAATGATACAGTATGATTGCTTTAGACCACAAGTTTTACCTCTGCTATTGAGCCTAGATATTATTTAGCACATCATGAAATCCAGGTTCAGAAAATGTGGTTGTTTGGACTAATCAGTTGATAAGTGAGTAGGAATTAAAGGTTGATATTCCATCTTATATTTTAGTTTAATTTTTATTATCTTGTGCTATTATTTGATAGACTTAACCTATGACTGTCTTAGAAAAATCATTTTAGTTATGTAAGTAATACAGTCTCCTGGGAAATTCTTAGAATATTTCACCTAAGGTTAAATTCCAATTTGATCACCAAGTCAATCACACAAGAGCATCTTTTTTCAGAAAGTGAACAAATTTCAAACAGTCGAGTATCTTTTTGGATTAGGTGGGTTAAAAAGTAACAGAAAAGCCCAGAATAACAGTGGCTGAAACCAAATATAAATTCTTTTCAGTCTCATATTCACACATTCCAGCTGGTGTTACTCACGGCTGTGTGGGTATTCTAAAACATCAGGGACCCTGCCCCTCTTTATTTCTCCATAATAGTGGCCTCCAACTTATGGCCAAGATGGCAGTTGGAGTTTCAGTCATTATATTGCATTCTAGCTACAAGAAAAAAAGTACTCCTCCCTACTTTAAGTATACTCTTAGAAGTCACAAGTCATTTTCACTTGACTCTTAATGTACAAAAGTTAGTGACATGAACATAATTAGCTGCAAAGAGACTAAGAAATGTGGTCTTTATTCCAGGCTGCTACATGCCCAAGTGAAAACTGGGGCTTTCATTGTTATGGAAGAAGGGGGAACAGTGTCTGCCATAGTAAGTGTCCAGGGACAGTAAGAATTCTATTGCCTATTACTTTATTTTCTTGTCCAGCCCAGATATCTGCTGAAAACCTCGGCCATTATCAAGAGAGTCATGCTTAGCAAAATATTAGGAGTCCCATCCTTACTAGTGAATGATGCCTAAAAATCTATTCTTCTGGCATTTTATATCTGATATATCAGGGATAATTTTGATTTTCCTTGGAACTTTCATAAACATCCACTTCAAGGAATAGTTATAACAATAGCAATAAAACAGTAAGTTGCAAAATATGTAATAAAATGAACAACTGACCACATACTATATATATTTTTATGCATATACAAATATATAGATATATTATAGACATATATCTATATATAATTTAAAAAACCTTGAAGGCTATAGGCAAAACTGATAGTGATCATTACCTTTTGTGCTGTGGGATCAGGGTTGATGATCAAATTGGACTTTATCTGTAAAGTTCTAAAAATTTGCAGCAAAATAAGGTATGTTTGGGAAGGTAGCAGGAGTAGAAAGTAGACATATTTTGTGGAAACTCTTAGGAATTCTCTAGTACCCTAACTGTATAGCCATTGTATCAATTACAGGTTTTTATTGTGAGCAATAGAAACCAATTCTAATGAACAAAATCAAAAAGGGAATTGGAAGAGCACTGATTATCATAGATTCAAAGACAAAGTTGAAGAAGACTATGTAGTAGGAAGTAAGGGTAGCCACTATAAATCCAGCTACCTTTCATTCTTGTGTCTCTGTTAAAGATTTACGTCCTCATGAGGTGAAATGACATTGGCAAACCTTGAGGTGTATTCATTAGCTGAGGTTTGGGAGGTTAGAGTTGTAAGTAAGTGGATACCTTGATTCTACAAAGACAAAGAGCATAGAAAAGACTGTTGCCCAAGTAAAAGTTAGGCTTGTGTTGACAGTAAAAAGGGAGAAACAATATTACGAGGCAAAAGCAATAGATGTCTACAACTATCACAGAAGACGAAATCTATTAATTTTTCCTTGCTTTAGCTGTAATTTTTAGGACGCTCTGTGGGTATGTAGGGGAAGGTTCGGTTTTGAAGCTAGAATTAGTGATTTTAATTCTCAAAAGAGCATTTACTCAGTTACACTACAGTGAATCAAGTTAACAAATCTTCTGTACTATCAAGATTTGCTCAGGAATTGTTTTCTTTACTGCTTTTATTTTCTGAGCAATCTAATCTCAACCTTTGTTGGTTATGCTATAGGAAGCCATGAGTGTCTGAGCTACTGTTCACAAATATTTACTACAAATCCCTAGAAAGGATTGTATTTTCTCACACCATTGATTTCAAGGTTGTGCATAGCACTTGCTTTGGCCAAGAAAATATGAGTAGAAGTTATATGTGTTACTTTAAAGCAGAAGCTTTAAGAGACATTGTGTGGCTATGTTCTCTCCTCTGCACAATAACCGAAGATGGTTCAGATAGAAGATGTTTCATCAGTGTCTCAGTCCCCCAAGATGAAGAGCCACAGTAAACCTGCTATTTATGCATATTATTATTGAGAAGTAATCTCTTGCAACTGTAAACCACTGAGATTTGGGCTATTGGTTACTATAGTATAACTTAACCACTGCTGATTTATGTACTTGTAAAATGAATTCTCTGTTCAAATTTCACAGAGAATTTCCAACAAACTGTGGTTTTTAAAACAGACCATAAGCAGGAAATTAGGTAGACACTGAATAAGTGAATATTAGTAGTAGTAGAAATAGCAGTAGTAGTAGAATAGCAGTAGAAAACATGTAGATTTTTCTAAACATTTCTGTTTGAGACATTTAATATTAAAGTAGTACATAGTATATATCATAACATGGAACACTCACTTTTGGACAGAACGGTGCACTAAAGAAATTCTCAAATATCTGATTATCTCCTTTCGTGCTAATTAGTAATTATTTTGCATGTAAATTTAGGTTTTTTATTATTAAGTGATATATATTTTATATCTATATTATATATGTAATATAGATATTTTATATATATATATATGACAAGCTGAGGAACATAAAGCTAGAAAAGCAAAAGCAGATAAGTTATGATCAATTTAAAGAGCTACATTTCTAGATCAATAACATAAACAGTAGGTTGCAATGATTTAACCTAGTAGTAATTGCTCCTTAACTCTTCGCAAAAAACAATCACTAGGTGTATTTTCTCTCTTAAATATTTCCCAAATCTATCCTTTCCTTCCTATCCTTACCATCACTTCTTTAAATCAGATATTCATCATCTCTTTCTAAAGGTTTGTGATAGTCCCTTAATTAATCCCTGCAGTGTTGCTCTCCTCCAGGTTACCTTTTTCAAAGTTCCTGAATACTGTTTCTAAAACACAGATTTGATTATCTGATTTCCTTGCATTAGACCGTTTTGGTTCAACACTTTCTGGTACAACGGCAAGGTCCAACCTCCTTAAGTAGCACACAAGCCTTCCCTGAAAGCGATTGTGAGAATGAGTTGTAAGACCAGACTCTACTATCTGGACTTACTAAATATTTATAACAATATGTTTATTAAAATATTAACCTCTATTAATATTAACTGGTTTCTCCCTCACTTCCTGTGTTTACTCTGTTTTGCCATTACCCGATTGCCTTGCGATTTTACATTTGTATTTCTTTATTCCTTTGTAGTTACTGATAACACTCTCCTTCCGCCCCACAAACTGGTTAATACTACGTCAAGTTTTAACATTAAGTTCAAGAGTAATTGGTTTTAATTTTGAGATTAAGTGAATTTTCATTGAGTAAGACACTTGTTTTATGAACTCCTCTGATACTTGGTCTGTATCTCTGTTATTCCAGTTATCACATGGTATGACATTATGTTTATGTATCTGTTTACCTCTATGAGACCATAGGCAACTTGAGAGCAGGAACTATGTCTTGTGCATGATTGTGCCCTGATACAGTTCCTGGTACATAGCAGACACATGATGAAAAAGTTTGTGTAATATGTAGGAAATTGCTGTATAAAGAAAAGATGATTATTTCACAAATCACTCTTGAACTCACTATTATGTGGTTCGGTTTTGTTTGATTGAGATCTTTGTGATACATTTCTTTTAAAATATATTTCCAGAGAATGTTATTTTTTGAATTCTTGATGCTTCCTTTCATCTAACAAAGATAAGTCAACCTAGTTTCCTTTCCTCCCTTGATTGTCTCTACTCATAGAGCTAAAATTAATGCTCTACTCCAGTAACTACATGAGCATAGGTGTCTAGTATTTTCATTTCCTCAAATTAATAAATAAACTGTACTAAAATTATAGGCAATTTAAAATTTGTATGGGAAGTGAGCAGTACAAGCATGTTGACTTTTCATGATGTATTAAAAAAAGAACAAAATGGGCATATAAATGAAATTATATCTGCCATGAATCTTGATATGGATATATTGTTTAAGGCTTGATTTCAACTATTTATAAATAAAGGCTCTATTACTGTATAAAATTAAATTGATGAATCTAGCAGATCATAATGATTTTACTTATATGGTTTTCATGTTGCAAAGAAGTTGTCACTTTGAATAAAGAAGCATTATTGTTGGCTCCAGAGTGTTGGAAACAGATTTGTTATCTAATATATTACAACTGAAGATCTGCTTTTTACAGGACACTAACAAGTGCTGGTAAAGACCTACAAGATAATTTTCTGATGGCCCTGGCAATGAGAGAAGAAGACAATCGCAATGGAAAACTGAATGTAAGTACATTTCACCTAATAGCTTAAAATGTATACACTAAAGGCACAATTAACATTAAAAATATAACATTAAATATCTTTCTTAAAGTAATTTGTAAGATGTAAAATATGGTTCCTCTTTATTAATTATATATTATAGGAATAAATATAAAAAGTCAAAAATTCTCGTTTACATCTCTAGAAGTAGCCAAATGGTTAAAAAGAAAAAGATTCTAAACATTCATTGCAAGGAAAATGCCTTTGCATGGCAGAATGGTTCTTAAACCTAGGTAAAGCCTCCACCTTCTTTTAAACTTAACCTTTTTACACTCTCTCAAGTTGCATCACCAACTGACCCCAAGTTTTGTCCCCTGATTTTACGTGACTCCTAGAATATAGTACCATAGTCTGCCTTCTAGTCCTACCTTGGAAGATGTGATAGAAATCATATAATAGAAGAATATGTGTTATCATTATTATTTTGAATGATCCAAGGAGAATATGCTTTTAGTTTATGAAAATGTGTGCTATATCAAATATGTAGAGTATGCAAATATTATTTGGAATAAAGATTTACTTTCATGCTTTGTTAATATGATATTTGTGATAACAGTCTGTGTAAGTCTTAACATATTCCAAATAAAATTTAATAGAAAAGGCAAATATTCATGCTAAAAGTGTAGTAAGTGACTGACTTACAGAAAAATAATCAGAAATACTGTGATAAAAAATATTTAGAGCAACAGAACAATACATATATAAGGACATCTATTCTACTAATACTTTCTCAAAAAAAAGTTGGAGTTTTTCTCACTATCAGATCCACTGAAAATATCACATGCAGGCAAAACCCTCAGTGTACTTCAGAGAGAGAAAAAAATCATACCATGTTTAGTTAATAGAATAGAATTAGCCCGGACTTAAAATAAGGGAACATTTCTTGTAGGAAGTAGGTTGACAGAGGTTTTAAAAGGGTGGGGATGGAAACATGGGCAGAGACTAGACTTTGGACAGTCTTAGTAATCACAACAGAAAAGTCTGGAATTTATCTGAGTGTTAGTACAGCAGCTAGAGAGGTTTGAGGAAAGGCAGGAAAAAGTGGTGTCAAAGAACCTGTTAAGGACGTCCAAGAAGGAGCAAATGATTATCAGTGGTCAAACAAGATAAGGACTGAAAAACCATCCATTGTGTTTGCCTGTAGATTATTATTTTCTTTTAATTTGTCAAGAACAAATTCCACCCACAGTAAAGGTAGAAAACAAATTCCGTAAGGTTGAAAAAAATGGTCCACGATTAAATAGTAGGACCAGCAAGCACAGACAGCTTTAGAGACCCAGAGTCTGTGATTTGAACCACAACGATATGCTTCTTTTCAAACACATCTTCATTATCTTGTTCTTCCATTGTTATCTCCTTTGATGATGAGTTACAGCACTAACCACCAACTTACTCAGACCATAAGCATGCCAGTTACAGACTCTTTCTCTCACCCATGTTGAATAAACTACCTACCACGTTCTCTTAAGTATAAGTCAAATCAATTTACTTTAATCATCCTAAGTATCGTTTACCTTGATTCAAGCCATTATTATATCTTAAAGAAATTAAAACAGGCTTCTAAATGATATACCTATATATGTTCTTGCTTAACGTCCATTCATTTTCCAGTCACCCAAAACATATTTCTTGTGCATTTGCACAAGGTTGGAATGGTTCTAGGCATTGGGAGCCTGAGGTGCTGCAGAGTTCATGACCTTAGCGGGTTTATATTTTACAGAGTGGAGATAGAAAGTAAGACAAGATAAAAGTAGAATAATTAAATTCAGCTCTAGATGAATACTATAGAAAATATAATATTAATATTTAAATTAATATGCTCTTCCGTCATCTGTTTAGACAAAACATTGAAATTTATGCGCAATTTATGTACAAAAATATTTTTAAAATATTTTTATTTGTTGTACAGTGCTTCAAATGACAGGGACAATGAATGTTTTTCCCTAGTAATGTAGCTATTTAGCTTTATTTTAAATATGAGCCGTTCATGTATGAAAATGTTTCTACCTCACGCCTCATGTATTTTAGGTTTAAAAATTCTTAAAAGACTAAAATGAATAATTTTATTCTTTCTTTCTCAATTGTATGCAGATCTATTGTTTCCTGAGCAAGTGTAGCTTTCTGATTGCTCATGCTGTGAAGTTTTTCACACTACTACTACTACAGTGAAGCATTTATAAAGTGTATGCTTATGACAAGTGCTTGGCACAGTACATTGTACTGGTCTGTTTTAGGATAGCCAACAACTCACATTAGAGGCAAATGACAGTAATCCAAACAGATGTAAAAAATTCAGAGACCTGAACTCATCGAATAAATATATGAGCTATTACAAATGCATTTTCTCAGAAATATCGTGGAAAATTAATAGAAATTAAATATTTAAATGAGGCTGAAACTAGGACATAATTTAATCTCCAGAATGTTGCAATAGAAATGGTAGAATTACACAGGATGCTTTAATGAAGATGTACATCTTGAGAGCATTTCATGTATATGTTAGAGACTAAGGAACATCTTAGAGGTCAAGATGTGGTAACTGAAAAGTCTAGTTAGAAATTAGAGAGGTAAAATGGATTATTTTGAGACAATAATTTCCAATTTCTTTCAAGACTACTCTGAGGTATTTGCATAGCAGATCAATCTGTTTTATTTCCTTTCTTGTTGTCTATGATATAGTTATCTTACAGTTTTTCTACTTTCTTCTGACTTTTTAACTCAATCTCTTTCTTGGGCTGATCACCTTATACCTCTGGTTGACCTGTATCACTTCTACTATACACATTTTCCCTTAGTGAACCATCGAAACCCATGAGTTCACTGACTATGCTTCTTGCTACAAAAAAACAGAAACCTAGATCTTTTTTGTCTATCTATTAATTATGTTTTTTCAGTTAGTCATTAAACAAATAGTGATAAATGGCTCTATATGAGGCATCGTACTAACTGCTTGGGATACAATAGGTGGCAAGTGCTTATGGAGCTTACAGTTGTTTGGGGCAGAAAATGAATAATCAAATAATCATTATTTGTGTAGAAATAAAAGCAAAAATGCAATGTGACAGGTGCTATGGAGGAAAAACACAAAAAGCTCTGATTGTGTGTAAGTGGATAGAGGATGATCTAATCAGATTTTCAGACAGAAAACATCAGTGTACCTTTAGTATAGGGAATAAATTACAGAAAGGATAAAGCAGATGCCAGCAGATGCATTGCAAAATCAGATGAAAAGAAGAGAAATGATTTGAGAGCTGTTTAGAAGGCAAACTTGGCAGGATGCTGTGATAAGATATAGTTAAGGAAGGGGTAGAAAGAAAGGGGGTGGCCTTTGGAGATAGATAGATGGTGCTGCCACTCTGAGATGTAGTGCACTAAAAGATCAGAAATGGGGGAAAGAGATCGTGTGATTGATTTTGAACATACTGAATTTGAGTTGTTTTTGACAAAAGAATATGTGCAGATGTTAAGAAGCTGGAGAAAAAGATCTGAATTCTACTCCAAAATTTACCTCCATATTGCTATCCCTCAAATGCTCAATATTTACTCTATTACTAAGTTATTTGTTGTTCCTTTTCCACTTATCAGATCTCACATCCATTTGGTCACCAACCCTGGTCAATTTTACTTGGTAAATAATTCTCAAATAAATGTGGGAGAGAAGGCAATGAAGCCAAAGAGATTGGTAACAGACAGGTCTAAGGGCTCTGTTACTGTGCTCAGTAGCAAGGACAGTGTTACTGAGATGAAGGTGATGAATGTCCTTAAAAGAATGTATACACATGGTTAATGTGATCAGACATGCAATTTAAGAGTACACCGGCAGCAGTATATGGGGATAAGTGTGTCTCCATAGAGATGGGGAATGAGATATAAGGCAGGGAGGTCGACTGAGAGGCCATTGTAACAGTTCAGGCAATACATAATAGAAGGCTGAGATAAATAAATGACAAAATGAATGGGAAGAGAAAGATAGATTGAGTGATTACTTAGGAGATAAAATCTGCAAACCATGTGCTTGTTTTTATGTAAGAAATGGTGATTTGTGAGATTCAGTGGAGAGTGAGCAGCTGATGATAATTTTAATAATGGAAAGAAGTATAATCCTGGCTTTAGAGGATTTAGTATAGTTCAGTGATTAAAAAACAGAATTTTGAGGTAGACAGTAAGTAGACTGAAGTTCCAGACTCACTGCCTACCAAGTATTATGGATTGCAAAGGACATTACTGTATTTTCTAAGCCACAATTTCCTTCTCTGTAATGTGGGAATTAAAAGAGTACCTTCATCTTAATATTGATTATTGAAAATATAGATTAAACATTTGTCACACTGTATGATACATGACAACTATTTAATATATAATAAATTTTATAATAAAGGAGTGTTATAACTGCTAAAGCTATAATTGTGAATAAAATAGATATAGAAAATATGCCATACTTTTGCTCATAGTCTTTAAGGAAAACATTGATTAGATTTGAATTTCTCTTTAGAAAAGATAGTTGAAACAGTTCTTGAGACAATCAAGTTGCTTATAGATTTTATTAGAGATGTAAAGATTGCTGGTCATTGTAAGATATTATAGCCATCAGAATATTTTTTAAAGAAACACTGTAGTTTTTTTAGTGTTGTAGGAACCACTCTCCATTTTAACTTATACTCTGTCCAAACCACTTTACTATTTGTCAAAAACAAAGATTTTTGGGAGATAGGTCCTCCCTATAATGCTTCTAATGTAATAGGATTATGTAACTCTTTCTAGTGAACAAGCAACTAGGGGAGGAGATAATTATTTTTCAGATGGTAGTAAACTAAGAATCCCTGATTTGTTGAATGAAAAAAGTAAAAATAAAACATTTCCTTTCTAATCAAAGGCTCTTGAAGATAATAATGAGAGGTCACATGTCACATGCTGTTCTGGGTGGGAAAAGTGAGACCCATTGACACTTATTTTCCCACTGAATGTTGACTGTGTAAACAGTCACATGGGTGACTAGTTTTGACTTTGAAATATGCATTATTGAAACTAGTAAAAAAACATTCCCTACAGCTTTTCCTTTAGAGTCATTCAAAGAAACCACTGTACCTGGGTCAGGAAAACTTATGAATTAGGTGGTTCCTAATATACCCATTTCCTGTGTTGAAATCTCTATGAAACATAAGATTGTGTTGTATATGACC
Organism: Chlorocebus sabaeus; assembly: GCF_047675955.1. Lineage (NCBI taxonomy): Eukaryota > Metazoa > Chordata > Mammalia > Primates > Cercopithecidae > Chlorocebus > Chlorocebus sabaeus. The sequence goes on from NC_132910.1 coordinate 31,924,756, forward strand.
AATAACATTGTGCTGACATGATCTTTTCCCTCCTTGCTATTTTCCAACTTTTATAAAATGTTCCCTTTCAAGAAAATGAAGGTATTATACAGATGTTTATTTATGTTTTTAAAAGAATTCATGCTTGTCTACTAATAAACCCTTATGGAAATTATATGACTCACACAATCTTACCCTCATTTTAAATAGATTACATCAACGTTTGGGGGAAAATGTATATCAACGTTTATTTCACTAGAAAAAGTAGAGCTGGATAGATCTTTAATTTCCTTATTTCCTGGATAAAAATTTGATACAGAGGCAGTGAGAAGTACAGGACAGAGTGAAGGTTATGGAGTCATCTTATCTGAGTTTGAATCTTGAATTTTCTACTTATCACAAACTAAAGACACATTTCTCAACTCAACACAGCCTGAGTTTCCCCACCCAAAGTATGGGGATAATAATTTTCACACTGCTGAGATATTTATAGAATAAAATTATATAATGTGTAAAGTACATCTAAGCCTAAAACTTGGTAGGTGTATTTTTTTTTTTTTTTTCCTTTTCTGAGACAGCGCTTTGCTCTGTTGCCCAGGTTGGAGTGCAGTGGTACCATCATGGCTCACTGCAGCCAAGATTTCCTGGGCTCAAGTACCCTCCCACCTCAGCGTCCTGAAAAGCTGAAACTACTGGCATGTGTTGCCACACCCAGCTATTTTTTAGAGTTATTTGTAGAGACAGGGTTTCCCTATGTTGCCCAGGCTAGTCGTGAACACCTGGGCTCAAGTTACTCTCTTGCTGGGCCTCCTAAAGTGCAAGCTACTGCATTATAGATGTTTAATAAAGCATAAATACCATGTGTTACGTTAGGTCAGATTCCCTAAAAACAGAGCCTAGGATGCCAATTTTAGTGCAAGCGATCTATTGAGAAAGTTCTTTCATCTGAAACCTGTTATGGCATGATGGAAGCACGATACTATAGAGGAAGAAGCTAGGCAGAGATGTGGTTTCAGTGGAAATCTAGTCTCAGTCTGATCTCACAGAAATAATATGTATGAGAGATTGTTCTGTCTGTGGCAAGGGGAATTTGCTTGTATATATTTCCTTCGCTTTTCCTCTCTCCATCAATTAATCATCAGCTGCCACAGAGGTGGGAGATGGAGAAGTATCTCCTGTCAGCTAAGGACAGTCCTTTCAAGGAGGGTGCAGGTGGGAACTATTGGCTTTTAACACCTGCAGCTCTGGAGATGGGTACATCTGTCTGAGAAATGAGATCTAAGAGGGATACTACCAACATCCACTGCAGTGCTCTATAACTACAGATGCTAAAGCTTAGTTCTAGCCATTTTAGAAAAAAGGAGTATGTAATTGTTTCAATAATGTCATCTTATGTAAGCAAAACATAATTTTGTTTAGGTATTTAAAGTTATCAATCATTTTATGTGAAAATTTAATGATATCTTTAGTGTTACATATCTGACATGAGACATAGTCATTTGAATTAAAATAAAAAGTATTTGGTCATTTGCAAATAACCAAAAGCCCAAGCATGATTTGGTGTCCAAAAATTTTACATATGTAAGAAACTTTCCCAGTTAAATCTTGTGTCTGCTAGTACACGTCCCATATATAATTGGTGCTGGGTTTTTCAAACTGACAGAATCAAGACGGCCAATTATACTTCATTAAGACAATTAGATAATAATAATAATGATTATAATTTCAGCAATAGCTAACATATATTAAAAGCTTACCAAGTACTGGGCATTTTTCATAAGTGCTTTATATCCCTGAACTCTTAATATTTACTACATATATGAAATAGGTATTATTTTTATATCTACTTTATAGATGAGAATTCTGAAGCACGAAGAGGTTGAACATCTTATCCAGGTTTACATAACTGATTAGTGAGTGACTTGAAATCAAATCTAAGCAGTCTGGCTCCAGAGTCTGATTTTAACCACTATGCAAATGAACAAAATTGCCCTTCACAGAGCAAGACTTATGAAAACATATTACTTATGACATTGGGTTATTAGCTCAGATGTAGCAGGTAAAACTGATGTTAATAACAACAGTAGATACATTAGTAGCTTGTATTGCATGACTGTCACTCCTCTAAGCACTTTATATGTTAACTCAATCACTCCTGATTTGTATCTTTATTTCTAGGTGACAAAATGAGTCACAGAGAGGTTAAATATTTTGCCCAAAGTTCATGGTAAAACACATGTTTAAACTCAAGCAATCTGGGTCCAGAATCGGGGCTCATTAACCATTGAGCCCCCAAAGAGAGACACTCATCCATGGAAACATGAATATTATTTCCATGTGATTTAATTAAATATGAAAATATGGGAAAAAAATCTCTTTATACCTCCTGGGAAGAATTTATTTAACAAAATGCTAAAATCACAAACCATTAAAATTTAGTAAAACTGATTTCATTAAAACTAAAATCCTTTATTGACAAAAGATAACTAGCAATGTTTAAAGACAAGCCACATATATATGTAATGCATAAAGCTGGCAAAGCATTTGTATCAATAACTTAAGAATTTTTACTAGTTAAAAAAATCCAATCAACAACTGTACAGATTATAAACAGGCAATTCAGGGATGAGGAAGCCAAATAGTTCAATAAATAGGAAAAGACACTCAACTGTACTAATCTGATTGCTAATCAAAGACAAGAGAATTAAAATGAGCTATATTTCACACCCACGAGATCGACAAAAGTTTTAAAAGACCAGTTATTCCAAATGCAGATGAGATGTGAAGTAAGAAACCATGTTCGGTGATGGCAGTAGAGTACATTGTTAGGCAACTTTAGAGAGCAGTTTGACAATATCTAGTAAAGAGAAAGATGTGTATAATCTTTATACTAGTAGATAAATAATTGAGAGAAACTCTCAATCATATAAGCAAGGGGATAATTGCAAGTCTGTAATTATCATGTAAGTGTAATTATAGCATTGCCCATAATAGCAGCATAACCTAAATGTTCATAAACATAAGAACAGGTTGTTGTCCATTCTTACAATGGGACATTATACAGAAATTAATGCAAAAATATAGGCATTCTTTATGTCAGCGTAAGATCATCTCAAAGACATCGAGCTTAGTTAAAAGGAAAAACGGCATGTTTCAGAATGATGTGTACAGAATAACTCTCAGTCACTGATGAGTTCGTTCCTTCTTGGGTTTCAGTTTCCTTATCTGTAAATTGGATTACAAACTGTATTAAATAGAAAGTGTATGAGGATTAAATCAATTTATACAGGTAAAAGTATTTAAAACACTATTTAGAAGACAGAATGAGCTGGACATGGTGGCTCACGCCTGTAATCCCAGCACTTTGGGAGGCTCAGATGGGCAGATCACAAGGTCAGGAGTTCGAGACTAGCCTGACCAACATGGTGAAACCCTGTCTCTACTAAAAATACAAAAAAAAAAAAAAAAAAAAAAAACAAGAAAAAGAAAATAGCCAGGTGTGGTGGCAGGTGCCTATAACTCAGCTACTTGGGAGGCTGAGGCAGGAGAACTGTTTGAACCCAGAAGGCGGAGGTTGCAGTGAGCTGAGATTGAGCCACTGCCCTTCAACCTGGGTGACAGGTGACAGAGTTGAGACTCTGTCTCAAAAAACAAACAAACAAACAAACAAAAAAACAAAAAAACAACCAAATAACCAAATAAAAACAAACAAAAAAAACCCCATACACATAGAATGCTTAATAACTTATTATTTTAAATGTTTATATAAAGTTCAAAAACTGACACAATAATCATTTGTATGGACATACTCATGTTGTAATCATATAAAAACTATATAGTACACACTGAGGAATAATATACCTTAAGTTAGGGAAAAGGGTTACATTGCGCTAGGTAGGAGGAAGTTGGAAAATAAAGGAGGGAGAAGAGTAGGATTAAAGAATAGGCTTTTATATAATGCTTTGTTTCTTTAACATTTATGATTCCAATATGTGAGAATGTTAAGATTTGAGCAAGTTGCTTAGCAGGATGTTGGCTACCTGAGTATTAGATATAATAGTTATGTTAATATTTGTTATATTAATCTTTCTTAACTTACTTTATGTTTGAAATATTTTATAGTCATACACAGAAGCAAGAAACATAGATTATAATACTTTAGGAAAATTTTAAAATGAACAATTATTGGTGAATTTATTATATCTAGTAACTTGTTTACAAAGAAACAAACAAAAAAACCATGCAGCGAAGAGGTAGAACCTTGGGTTGGCACCTCACAATTCTTTCTTCTCTGGAAATGGAATGCAGATCCAGGACAGGTGCCCTAGAGGCCATGGATGTCCTCCCTAATCCCTAACCCTGTCCACCTAGATGATCAATTACTGTTGAGCCAATAGGATTCCCTCTGTTGGAAAGTGACGTTAGAAATGGAGAGACACAGAACCATGGAGTCACTGAGGCTAATCTTTTAAAATGTGTGATCATAATCTCCTGCTGCTGAGGTCCCTAATCTACCCATGTACCTGTCCCTTTGTTTGGAAGGGCCTTCAATGGGATCTTTGAATTTGGGAGATACTGCAGGACCATTTCAGTAAATCCTCCATTTTGCTTAGAGTTCAATTTGTGGTTTACAGCAAAGAGAACACTAACTACGACCTTAAAATTAGTATAGTTTATTTTTAACAAAGAGAGAATAATCATTTAGTATAATCCTTTTGTGGGAACAGATTTCTACTAATTCCATCCAGAAGAAACTTTCAAAAACATTGGTATACTGGAGTCTATGGATTCACACTCTGTATGCAACTAAGAAAGCTATGACTTCTTTTAAACTCAATTTTATGTACTTTTTTCACATATTAAAATACTAATTAAGAGCTATTAAAATTGCTACAAATTTTGGAGAAATAGAATTCAAAATGGGGTGGGTGCAATAAAATGTAAAATTAGTGAATTTGCTGATTGCAGTGATGTACATAAGGGTTTTTACCTTTTAAAACATTTGTGTTACTGAAATTATAAAAGGTGCTATTGTACATAAGTGAGGAAGCATTTACAGATTGTTTTGGATTTGTATATGTGCAATAAAGGATGAATATATCCATGTGACTATTTGATCCTTGATGCAAAATGATAGTAGTCTTTATTTCTTCGGCTCTATAAATTGTTACAAAAAAATTCTAGCTGCCTAATGTTAACAAGTACAATGCCTTTCATATTACAAATGATACAAAACAAGAAGGGAAAAAAATAATTTGCTATGTGAAACATATCATTAGACATGGATAAATTAAATGGCTATTCTGTCAAACAAATAGTTTTACTTCTTAAAATTAAAAGATGGCCTCATAAGAAAGATTTTAATAAAATTCATTTGTCAGGAAAGATGTTGAGTGTGCTCTAATAAATAACAGAGCTAATCTTCAGAGCATTAAGAGGGATATAACCACGACTACTCTCTAAAATTTATGAAAATTACGGCTCAATCTAATTTGCAAAGCATGATGGTGAATTTGGCAGAAAACACTGAAGTAATATGTAACAGTTCTAATTTAGTGTTTTTGCTATTAGGAGTAAATTATGTTGCATAATATTTGAAACATTTTTCTTCTGATTTTCCAGTTGAATATAATTTAATACTTTAAGAGTTTGGTGTGTATAGCACAGTTTGGATCAGAAACAGAAATTTAGCAATCATGCTGACTTCTCTTTTTCTCCTTAACTCTAAGATGTGGTGAATTAATTCAATGCTCTTTACACCCTAACTTTTGAAACAGTATTATATTTATTTAGATGCCATAGCTAAAAAGGGAACACAATTGAGCCTTCCCATTCCTTATTCTCACTATTTTGTCTGGGAGAAGAATATATTTTACAGTTGGGTCTTCACAGGACTGTGGCTGTGCATATATTGGCAGGTGCTATTCTTTGGACCAACTGTAGGTGTCTGACTCCATTGTTGATCTCTATTTATTCATTCTTAGCAGAGGGGAAGATCTAAATCTGAACCAATGTCTTCACTGCAGTTAAGATAGCAAGAATACATGTTTGAATTGGCATGGTGGGTGACTTTTTATAAATATATACTCTGCTTCAGTTTTTGAGATATGGGAGGAAAGTCTCAGAAGAATCAATTTAGCTGTCATTCCTTGTCTAGAGATTGCTACTCCCCTTCCTATCTGACCAGTATATGGCTTTTGCAATGTTTACTATTACAATGATAATTAAGGTAGTTGTCTTTTATTGAATGCTAGCTTCATGTTGGCATTTGTAATTTGTCAAATCTTTTGGCACAAAGTTACTTATAGTATCCCCTTATCATTTTAGTGTCTGTGGGATCTATGGTGATATCCACACTCTCCAGATATTGGGTCTTCTCTTTCTTCCTGAGCAGGCTGGCTAGAGATTTTATCCATCTTCTCAAAGAGCCAGCTATTGGCTTCACTGGCTTTTGTCTATTGATTTTGTGTTGTTAATTTTGTGGATGTCTGATATTTATTATTTCTTTTGTTCTGCTTACTTTGGTTTTTGCTTTTCTTTTTCTAGTTTTTTAGATGAAAGTTTAGGTCATCGATTTGAGATTTTTCTTCTTTTCTAACATAGGTGTTTCAGTGCTATACATTTCCCTCTAAGCACCACTTTTGCACCATCAGATATTTTGATAGGTCGTATTTTCATTTTCATGCAGTCCAAATTTTCTAATCTCCTTTTTAGTTTATTTTTAACCATGAGTTATCCAAAAGTTGTTTTTTAGTTGCCAAATGTTTGGGTATTTTCTAGCTTCTTAAATTTCCCTAGCTTTTCTGAGATTGTTCAGTCTATTAATTTTAAATGCTCATTCCTTTTCTTCCTTTCCTGTTAAGATCTTATTATTTATACATGCTAGGTATATTAGTCCATTTTCACACTGCTGTAAAGAAATATCCAAGACTGGATAATAAGGAAATAAGCTTAATTGACTCAGAGTTCCACATGGCTCAGGTAGACTTCAGGAAACTCACAGTCATGGCAGAAGTGACAGCAGTCACCTTCTTCACAAGGTGGCAGGAAAGATGGAGATTGAAGGAGGAACTTTCCGATCACTTATAAAACCATCAGATCTCACGAGAACTCATTCACTATCATGAGAACAGAATGGGGGAAACTGCCCCCATGATTCAATTATGTTGTGCCAGGGTCCTTCCTCAACACCTGGGGATTATAATTCAAGATGAGACTTGGGTGGGGACACAAAGCCAAACCATATCAATAGGATTGGGCTGAATAGGCATATCACTAGTGTTTTTCATTTTTCTTTCCTCCTTACCCTTTCTAGAACATACCTCATGTTAAAAGCATGAATAATCTTGCTTTATATGTCATTTTCATTTTACAATATTGTATACCATTTTATGTTTTTAATCTTAGTGTTGCATTCTTATGTGATCCCTGAGAAAACTAGAATTGTTGCTTGTTTTGTTTTGCTTTGCTTGTTTTAAAATTTTATTCTATTTCCTGAATTATTTCTATGTCTACCAGGATGAATTTTTCTTTCTGTGTATATTTGTGTCTGTCACATAACAAGATTTTTCCCAAATATCTAGTGATTCTTGGTTATTCATTAACATTTAAGAATAACACGACACAAAAGCTGACTATTACCTCTTTGAATCTAGTTAGGGTCAACTAGTTAGTAATCACTAATAGGTTTTGCATCAACCTATGACTGGAGAGAGAACTTTCTGTTAGTCAATGGCCCTCTTAAATATGGAAGGCCTTGCTCTTTGGCACCAAGTCCCAGGCTATGTGCTCTAATTCTCCCCAGCGACTTGGTTGCATTTCTTCAGTTATTAGTCCTCAATCCTTTGCAAGGGTGTTTGAGAGGCATGACTATCTGGCTATGGATAATTCTTTTCATGTGGGTAGAGTGTATTTTCAATTGACCTCCTTGTTTTAGCCCCAGTTAACCCTTCTTACCTTCCATATTACTGGAATTCCTGAGTCCTGAACCTCTCCAGGGCTCTGCCAAGATTGGTTTCCTTCTTGCATGCAGCCCCCTCCCTTTTCCCCCCTCCCAAAAATAGCACAGATAGATTTCTATTTCAAATTCACAATTATATATTCTTATGTTATCTTCTAAAAGTTTTATTGTTTTAGTGTTGACATTTAGATGTGTATTTCACCTGCAATTACCATTCTTCCTTCTTTTTTCTTCCACAAAATAAGCCCAATTATGCTTGCTTCCCTTTTATTAGTGATACTCACACTGGCTTGTCCAAAATTTTGTATGTATCTGTTGCTTTGCAATAGATGCTACTTAATACGCTAGTTATACACTGACTTCTTGATATAAATGCTCTGTATCTTATTGGATTGGAGTAAAGAGTCACAAAATAAAATGACATCTCAATTGGTTGAGAATTAATATGCTGGAATGAATATATAGTTTAACAAGTTGCTGTTGTTTGAAGGTTTTCTGTGGACCTAAGAAATGAAAGTGTCTTTGACAGAATGCTGCATACCACTTTGACATCTGCACTCCAGTATGAAATATTTATTAAGTTATCAAGCTAGGGAAATTATGGACATATTTTCTGGTGTGTTTTCTGAGGTGGTGAAGTTATCCAAAATACTTGGAAAAATATTTGAGGAGGAGGAACATCCAGTTCCAAAATACTTTCTCCTTTGGGGAGAGTGGATTTGGCAGTGCATGCAATACATAGCAGTCTATATCTGACCCCTGGTGAGGGTTCCCATCATACCTGTCAGTCTTTGTGAGACTCTCTTGAATGAAACAGAATTGACCAAATGAAAGATCTTGTTTTCTATAATTATCTTTTTGGAGTCAGAAGAGGGAAAGAGGGATTGTAGAAGGAGGGAGAGAGGAAGGAAGGGAAGGAGGAAAGCCGAGAGGGACAGATACATGTTTGACACCAATTTCATTTTGAACCGTAGCCTCTTAGAAACGAATGGAGCAGAGTTTATCTTGTTCAGCCTCTGTCTCATTATGGGAATCCTCCTTTGAGCTTCTCTGACAGATGGCTATGCAGTCTTTGCTTAAATAGTTTAAATATTTTCATTGATGATAGGCAGCTCATTCCTTTGTAGGTTGTTATTTGCATTTCAGCAAGTTCTAATAATTAGACTGCAAGGGGCGAAACCTGCCTTCTTTTAGTTATTGGTCTTCTGGAGCAATATAGAATAATACTGCTGTCCCACTGTGATTTTTTAAGATAGCTTTCACATTTTCTGGTAAATATTTAGAGCCTTTTAAGGTTAAGATTTATATTTTCTTCAATCACTCTTTATTTAAGCTCTTGGCATTCTGATTTTTTTTTTTTTTCTGGATACTCCCTATACAGTGTCTCTTTAGAAACTTCTTTTCAAAATTGAGGTTTAGCAAACATATAAAAGCATGCAACTCTTAAATGTGCAGGTTCATAAATTACTACAAAATGAACAAACCATTTGCTGACTACCCAGAATAAGAAAAAGAACATTACTGATACAAAATAAGCCTTATATATGCCCATTTAGTCACAACTCTCCTGTTCTCAATGATAATCCTTATTCTGATTTCTAATGCCATAGAACAATTTTGTCATTTTTAAATGTTATATGAATAGAACCATAGTTTCTGACTTTTTAAACTAAATATTTTGTTTATGAGAACCATCCATGTTGTTATATGTAGTTGTGGTATATACTATTTTATCTCTGTAGTTTTCCATTTTATGATACACAGTTATTTTTCTTTTACTTTTTATGGGCAATGGATTGTCTACAATTTTTGACGGCTATAAATAATGGGGTTACGCTTATGCGTAACTTTGTGTGCATATATGTATATTGGTTTCTATTGGTTATATACCTACAAGTAAAATTGCTAGGTCATAAGACCTATGTATGTTCAGTTTTGTTTACTAGATAATGCCAAATACTTTCCAAAGTGATCAGGCCAATATAAATTCAGAGCTACTCTCTATGAGAGTCCCTGTTGCTTCATGGTCTTGCTAACATTTAGTATTTTAATTTCTGATTTTAAATATTCTAGTAAGTGTATAGCATTATATCATTGTAGTTTAAATTTGCATTTATATGATAATGAGGTCATCCATATGTTTACTGGTCATTTTAATATCCTTTTCTGAGAAGTGTCTGTTCACATTTCTTACCTATTTTTCTACAGTATCTTTTGTCTTTTTCTTATTTAGGCAATTTGTACATATTCTGGATAAAAATTACTTGTTTATATGTGTTGTGAATATATTCTCCTTCTCTATAGATTACTTTTGTGCTTTCTTAATGAAAGTTCCAAATTTTAATGTAGTCCAACTTATTAATCTTTTCCTTTATGGCTAGAGATGTTTCTATGATGTTTAAGGTATCTTTGTTAACTCAAAGTTACAATTATATATTCTTATGTTAAAGTCTAGAAGTTTTATTGTTTTAATGTTTACATTTATATGTATATTTTACCTACAATTACTTAAAACAAACAAACAAAAAAGATGGAGTACTGCTCTGTCACCCAGGCTGGAGTGCAGTGGTACAATCTCGGCTCACAACAACCTCCCGCTTCCAGGTTCAAACAATTCTCCTGCCTCAGCCTCTTGAGTAGCTGAGATTACGGGCATGTGCCACCACTCCTGGCTAATTTTTGTAGTTTTAGTAGATACTGGGTTTCACCATGTTGGCCATACTTATCTTGAACTCCTGACCTCAAGTGATCTGCATGCCTTGGCCTCCCAAAGCGCTTGGATTACAGGCATGAGCCACTGTACCTGTCCTGAAATTACTATTTTACATATAGTATGAAGTTACATCGAGATACCCATTGCACATCCTAGCAAAGATGTCAAGCAGGCATAAATATAAAAATCTGGATTTCAAAGTGCAGGTCTGGGTTGAAATTAAAAGTTTAGAAGTTTTCAGTATACAAATGCCACTATGAATTTAGTTATGCTAAAGAGTTTAGCATAAACAAGAAGCCTGAGGACAGAGCCTAGGAAACTCCAGTGTATCATCCCAAAATAGACTTAGTACTGTGCTACAGGCTAGTGTACAAAACAGTGTACTAGTATGGAACACAGTGTGCTATAGATTCCTACTACTTGGATACTACTTTTAGAAATGTACCTACAATTGTATTGATTTATTACATTGGCTTGTGCCAGTCATATCACAACATAAACTTCAATGTTACAGCAAACCAAAATGTGAGATATTTAAATATGAATTGTTAGCTATTAAGCCATGCCCTTCATTAACCACTACTAGAATTGATTAGTTTGAATATCAAAGCAGCAATTAACATGTTTTCTTGAGCATTTTATAGTGTTTTCATGTTATTCAGATTATTTGTTTAAGCCTATCAGGGTATTTTTGAATCCTAAATAATTAATCCAACATGTTAGCCCTTTCTGCTTTATTCAGGCATTCAACATTGGCAGATATGATAAGAAAGTGACTAAGAGCAAATACCAGATACTATAGGATTATACCCTAAAATCTCTGACTGGTATACTAGAGACCTTCCTCCTCTAGCTGACACTGCTCCTAACTGCAAATCGTGTTTAAACAAAGCTATTCGGTTGTACCTAACATACCGTTTCCTCAGATTTTCAAGCAAAGAAATCATAAGAGAACACACCTTTCTCTGAATCCCCACTTCCTGTGATTTTGAGGTAGGGCACCTAACGCTAGAAACTTGACCACATTCTTAGAGTAAATCACTTCCAGTATAGAGTTATTTCACCTCTGTGAAAAGGAATACCCACAAGATGGTATGATGCATGCCTAAATGTCATACTTTGGCCTCTAGCCACCTCCAACTATGTGAAAGTAAAAGCTTTATGCAAAATAGCTTTTATTTGGCCAAATCCAAGGAGAAAGTCTTTAAGTATGCATTTATTTCAGTTGCAACATTTGCATAGTGCCTGTTTTATGCAGTGCACTATTCTATATATTATTAAGGCATAAAGTGAATTATGGATCTCTGTCCTCCCACTTTATATCTAATCTCTACATCTGTCCTTTACACTGCTGTTGAATCCACAGCTCTATAATCGTCTTCATTTTCTGCATAATTTGTTTATGAAATTACATCCTGTGATAGCACTTTCTTAAGACATCTCCATACGTTGTTGCAAGGTGCTTTCCTAACTTCTTATTAGCAGTGGTGCTAGTTGATCTTTACAGTTATGTGCCTAACATTCATATCCTGTGAACCATCTTTAATTCTCCACTGTTTTATATAGGTTTGGCAATGACAGATAAGAATCCTCAGGCTTATAGAGGTAAAGTCATGTAGTTAGTGACCCGGTGGGTCTAGAAAATTGTTTCTAAAAACTTTTGTCCTATTATTTTTTTTTACTAGTCCACACAGTATAACTTCAAAATTGTAGAGGTATTGAATTTAAGGACCCATATTAACAATGAGTACAATTTCAAAACTCTCTTAGGTTACCTCATGATTGCATTGTTATAAATTTCACACAAAATGAGGACCTGCTTCTCCTGATCTTGCAGGATACTACTGTTACACCCACAGGAAATCTTTAAGGTCTAAAACTTGTGTTTAAGTTGTAAGGGATCATTTATTTTTGAAATATTTGCAGTAATGCTTTTGTAAATCATGTGACCAAATCATAATATGGGCCTTTAGCAATGATGCAATGAAGGTTGTTGATTATCAATGGGAAGCTTAGATGTTATGTACTGGAAATTGGGATACAAAAACAAAACCAAAAGCTGAAATTTATCAGATCTCAAAGGGAAAAATTAGTAATTCATGAATAATAAACAAATAATTTTTAAAGTCAGAGTGTCTGAATGCCTCTGAGATCAGTTTAACATATATGATCTACACTTATAAATAGCAGATCACCAAAATCCAAACTGACATTGGCTACTGTATGAGGGTGATATTTTTGAAAGAATGACTTGTGCTGAAACAGTTTCTGCAATATATTAGGCGCAAATATGCTTTCCTTCCATGTTAGGCACGCAGAACTTTTTCCCACCTGTTGACTTTTCCTTAAACAAACATATTATCTGATATAACTAGTCCAAAGAAAATTTCCTCTTCCTCTACGTGAATGAACTCCCCTTTTACCCTTTTGCTAAATCCTGGAGTTCTGATGTAGTTCAGGATCTTATATTACATCCATGTCACTTTTTGGAATCACTTCAATGGTATGGTGCCTTGAATGATTTTCAAGCATTTAATCAGCTTCTGTTTAGGTCTGTTTTCTCTTTTGACAGTGTATGTTTATTTTCCAAATACAAATATAATACAGATTAGACTCCCTGTGCTGTTGTGAGCTTTTAAATAAAAAACAAGCTTTGTCTTACAGTCTTTAATAGTTACAAAAAGCGGCAAAATTAAGAATGTTTCATCAGTTTGTACTGTAGCTATCATGACAATTATTGCATACTGTGGTTATTTCTTTCTTCTCACTATTGAAAAGGTCAGTTTTTTTGTTATTGTTTCATGGGAATAAACAACTCCTGAGGAATGGTTCTGTGTATCCAAAATACAAGGAAAGTTTCTGGGACATGGATTTAAACTTATTCTGTGGTGAAGATAGTAGGCTCTAGAGTTAGAATTTTAAATTCATAGTTGAATTCTGATACTTACTAGTTGAACCACTTTGGAAAAAGGCTTTGCCCTTTCTGTGACTTAGTTTCATCAGTTGTAGAAAGAGGGTGACTATCGTATCCACCCGATGGATTATAGAATGATTTAAATGAGATGGAACAAGTGATGTGCTTCATATGGTATCTGTATTTATTGAATGCTTAACAAATATTTGTTGTTATTAAGACTTATATATGAGAGTGTTATATAAAGCTGCAACCTTCCCAGATGGTTAGAGAGAAGAATCAATAGGACATAACTTTAAAAGTTTTATAGCTTATTAAATTGAGACTCAAAGAGATGATAACTTATTATATACACCTTAGTTATCTAAGATGGATTAGAGAAGTTTAGTTTTTAATCTCACTATTTTATCGTGTGACATTATTTAAAGTAGAATATTTGTGCTCCTATAACTTAGTTTTGTGCCTAAATTTTGAATGAATCTGACTTAGATACTTCTTAAACTTTTTTATGTGATAAATTTTCCTTGACTACCCATACCATATTTTGTGCATTTTGAGATGTAAGTCATATGAATACATAAATACTGTTAGGGCATTATTTACTATGCCTTCATTATGTCCCACCTACCTTTGCAATTAGTTGAGAGAAAATTCTAAAATGAGATACATAGAATGAAAAAATAATATTAACTCTTAAACAGATAAATCTATACTGGAATGATGGCTTAGAGTGAAAGCAAATGGGCTTGCCATCGTTGTATTTTTTCCCCTTTTTTAGACTTTGGAACAGTCAGACTGAAAGTTTGTTGTGTATAGTGGACAATACCTATGGTCACCACATCACCTCACACTCAGGGCTATTGCTTGATTATCTCCATCCAGGTGAGATAAGCATGGATCACTTTCTCATTCATTTCCACAGGGAAGAGTAAGGGATAGAACAATGTGATTAAAAATTGCAGCACTATCACAATAGCAAAGACATGTAATCAACCTAAATGTCAGTCAATGATAGACTGGATAAAGAAAATGTGGTACATATACACCGTGGAATACTATGCATCCACAAAAAGAATGAAATCATATCCTTTGTTGAAGGCCAATAATGGCAGTAGGCCATTATTATTAGAAAACTAATGCAGGAACAGAAAACCAAATACTGCATGTTCTCATTTTAAGTGAGAGCTAAATGATGAGAACACATGGAGCTTAGAGGGGAACAACACACACTGGGGTCTATCAGAGAGTAGAGAGTAAGAGGAGTGAGAGGATCAGGAAAAATTAACTAATGGGTACTAGGCTAAAATCCTGGGTGATGAAATGATCTGTATAACAAATGCCCATGACACAAATTTACCTACGTAATAAAACTGGACATGTTCCCTGAACTTAAAATAAAAGTAAATAAAATTCAGCAGGTTTCAAATAAATGTAAATGAGGAAAGGCAGTTAAGAGATGCTAGATATGTGCTTTTTAATGCCAGGCTACTTGTCAAGAATGCTTACAATAACTTCAGTTGTACAGGCTTATCCTAGTGGCTCTAACATAAGAAATAACATGATTAAATTAATTTAAAAAATGTATGAACATGGAAAGGAAGAGTCCAAAATATCCATAATGGAAAAGATGTAATTTTTTCCAAAGTTCCAGAGAACTAATTGAAAAATCATTAACACTACTAAGAAAATTCTGAAAGGAGATCAAATAATCGATCTCTGCCTTATACCAGAGAAGAATTCTAGCATAGAAATTAAATATGGAAATTAACCAACTATTAATATAGGTTGATGAGAAACAAGTCTGGTTGGTCCTGGTGGCTAATCTTTCTTTCCTTCCTTGGTTGCTTAGTAGAGAGCTGGCTCAACAAGTCTATTAGTTTAACAGAAGGGCAGCCTGTGGGACCCAGAGGCTCCCACTTTCTAACAAGGCCATCCTGTGAGAAAAAGTCTGCTGCCACTCCAGATCACAAAGCTTCTCCTGCCCTTTGGCCTTATAAATACATGAGGCATTACTGACTCAAGGCCCTTCTCTGCTGGAACATTGACCATGTGCACACAGACCTGGGCAGTGGGTGATGGAGGTGAAGAATGGGGATAGGGTGTGCTGTATTGTTTCTCTGCTTCTCAGTTTTCTCTTGATGCCCCCCATGCTATATTTGCACTATGAGGTGCTGGTGGCTTTTGCTCATGACCCCATACTCCCAAAAGTATAAGCAAATATTTAGATACTCTTAGGATAAAGAAGATCTCTAAGCATGACACCAAACCCAAAAATATCAAAAGCAAGGAATTATGAATTTGACTAAAGAAGACTTTGGCATGTCCCTGTAAGCAAAATGAGAATATGAAAGGTCAAATGTGAAAACTATGTTGGCATATTTTACATATTAATTTTAAAAAGATGTAACATATTTCTTAACAGAAAAATAAGCAGAAGGATGAATGGATATGAAAATGCCCAAATGCCTAGCAATCACTTTAGAAATACACGGTGCAAAATATCTAAATTAAATTAAAACATAGTTAGGTACAATTTTTGATTCTCAATATAATATATATACATATATATGTACATATATGCATACACATATATACATACACACACGCACAACCATACATGTATATTATAATAGCTATTATTGAGTGCTGAGAGTCTGAGGCGATCCCATGATCACATTATACTATTAGTAGGAACATTTTAGCAATATGTGACAATAGGTAGAATAATATGTATATCCTTTAGCCACTTATAAAAATTGTTTCAAAGAAAATATTTATGAATGTGTTTAAGGACTTAGGTATGAAAATATTTGTTTAGCACATTGTTTTTTAATTTAGAAAAGATTGATAGTGAACTCAATTCTAACAGCAATCAGTTGTTCAAGTAATGCATCGTTCATCTATATGATAGAATACTGTACAACTAGTAATAAGATTGAAAACGCATAATGGCTTTAAAATATTGTCAACATGTAATCCAAGAATAAAAAACTCCATCTCTCTTGATGTCTCCATTTAGGAAAGCAAGAAAAACAATCTCTCGAATTATTTCTGAGTGGTAGAATAATGGGAGATTATTTGTTTTTCTGCATGCTGTCTCTTTTAAAAAAATTAATACAACGTGTTAACTCTAGTGGTAACAAAGGCAAAGTGTTCACTTAAAAAATGCATGAATATAAAATTACACATTAGAATAAAATTAAGATTTTAAACCCAGAAGTTTTACTTGTTGAAACCATTATCCTCACCTTTAGGAGATTTAATTCCTTCAGTAGCTTGGCCTAGGGAAGGGAGGACCCAAATCAGAAGAAAAATTTAAAGTCTGATAACAGAAACACTATCTTAAAAGAACTCACCTTTCAAAAGTTGGGTTTTGGGGAGAGGAAATATCTTTTGACTGTCAAAAGCTAAATGTTTGAGGGACTCAGGGCATGTATAGAAAATAATAAAGTAAGGGAAAATGCAAGCTGGTGCACTTTTTTCCTGCCTAATCATCCAAAAAAGTTTGGCCAGCTGTCAGTAAGATAATTGGAAGTGTATGTGACTAAAAGTTAGGCAGTGGTGGGTCCCTGGGCATCAGTCCAGTACTCCACTCTCTAGATACATCTTGATGTCTTCACACAATTGACATCTTGACACAAGCTGACAATTGAAACTCAAGAGGGATCTTCACCTAGCTTTCAAAGTCTTACCTGGATTACAGGCCCCAGTGAAATGCTTCATGTCCAGAATGGTGCCTGGATATTGGCAGTGAATACATGAGGTGCCTCAGCAGGTGGCCTGATGACAGACCCTTAAAGTCAAGTGCATTTAGGCAAACATGAAAAGGTTTACAGTTTATTACTTGGAGGACACAATGAACTGGATAGGACTGGCAACTGGAAAGCAAAGTGAGATGCTTACATTTCAAGGTGAATGCAGGGACAATCAAAAAACAAAGTATGAATTGTACAAAAGTATGAATTGCACGTCACGTCAGAAAGTCAGAATGGATAGATATCAATGACTTTGTATCAGACACTTGTCCTCAGAGGCCAATATAATACCAGAAAAAAAAATATGTAATCCTAGGAAAATGGAAAGGATGATGGAGAGGAGAATTCTGAACTGCCCAAATATTTTCCTCAGAGCTTTTGAGTTTGAGCTAGAGAAAAAGTAACTTAGTTTATTTTACATTGGCAAGATGATATGTTTTGCTACCAGTGAAAATGGGGGCTCACAAGGTAAGGTCAGTTACAGAGAAACATTTTCAAAGCTATATTTTTCATGCCTGAGTCATATAAAATGCATACCTCAGAAGAGAAATGGTTATTTGTAATTCTACTTGAGGTCATGCTGAAATAATTTATTCATATTTTAGAAAGAGGTAGATGATTTTCATTGAAGAGATACTTCTGGTGCAGATACATTTTCTTTTGAACAACATTTAGTTTTCAGCCAAACGCTTATTGAACGTATCTATGATTTTACTTTCCAAAAGTAAAAAGTGGTGTGATGGGAGGGGAAGGAAAATACCAAAATGATTTTTCTAAAGTGTTTTCACTTTTTCTTAAACATAAAAAGACACTAATATATTTTACTCTAAATACAGACCGAAAAACTGAAAACAAGATTATATAGCCAAGAGGAAATGGCATTACAAAATGCTCTTACTGACTTTACTGCATCAGTTTCTAAATAAAAGAAATAGGAACAAATGTCAGGAATGTGTTTTCAAGAATGAGATTTTGCTTGTAGTATTTCACTCTGGCTCTGAATAACCAGCGAACAAAATTAAAAGAAGATATTTATTTGTTTTTATAAGAATAAAACATTTGTATGTCTCCTATTTAATAACACTGCCATGCTAGCTTTTGTTCTTTATTTTTCTTTAAATCTTCCTATTTGGAAATAATTTCAAACTATAGGAAAGATGCAAGAATAACACAAAGAATACCTGTATATGCTTTACTCAGATTTACCTAGTATTGCCTATTATTTTTATTAACACTTAAGATTTTTTTTTTTTTTTTAACATTCTGAGGTTTTTTTTTGAACAGAAGTTAGTCATTCTGCATTGTTTTCTGTTGGTTTATTGGCAGCATCTCTGTCTCCTACAGCTTTGGGGGTAGGATAGCTTCTGCCTGACCATGGAAGTCCTCTTAGGGCAATAGGGGCCAACTTGCCTTTCTTTTGCATTCCCATGAGAGGCCACAACACTTGCTGTGTGAAGAGTCAATGAAGCTCTTAACTATTGTAGCTGATGAATACATTTTTAAAATTAATAAAGGTGTGAGCAAACAAATAAATCAGTGGTGGTATGTATTGTAAAAGTGAAAACCCCATTCCCTAACCATGTGTCCCTTTCTACAGCTAAGAGTATCTTGTAAGTCTTTTCAGAAATACTCTGAGTATAGTACATACAAAGATATATAGCCATAGCTAGCCCAGGGGCAGTGGCTCATGCCTGTAATCCCAGTGCTTTGGAAGGCCAAGGTGGGTGGATCACAAGGTCAGGAGTTTGAGACCAGCCTGGCCAACATGGTGAAACCCCATCTCTACTAAAAATACAAAAGTTTAGCTGGGTGTGGTGGTGGGTGCCTGTAATCCCAGCTACTCTGGAGGCTGAGGCAGGAGAATCACTTGAACCTGGGAAGCAGAGGTTGCAGTGAGCCAAGACCCTGCCATTGCACTCCAGCCTGGGCAACGAAGCAAGACTTTGTTTAAAAAAAAAAAAAAAAGACCATAGCTACAGTAATAGGTATATAGATACAAACAGATGTACATTTGTTTCTTAAAGATATAAATACCGAACTCCTTTTCCATATTTGAAATAATAGTATTAGACTCTGCACGTACTCTTCTATGGTGTGCTCTTTTCTTATAATAATATACCTGGATTATTTTGTGATGTAAGTTCATATAAATGTGCTTCAGTCTTTTTAAAGGTTGAATAATATTTCATTATATGGGTATATCATAATTTTTAAATCTACACTCTAATTGATATGCTTTTTTAAAAAAAAGTTTCACTGATACAAAACTAAGATTTTATTTTTCTTTTGTGAGATATTAACTGTAAGATAAATTTCCAGCAGGTTCAGCTTTACATTTAAATTGGGATAATAACTTTAATAATCATCATTTGACTTTTCTTGTCTTTGGTGCATTCAGTAATGTTTGCAGAAGGAAGGAAGGGATAGAGGAAGGAAGAAGGAAAGAAGAAAGTCAGATAGGCTAGTTTTTTTGGGGATAGTGGTTCCTTACATGAGTGAAAGAGGACAGGGACCTTCTAGTCAAGATTATGATCAAATTTTATTACCAATTTTCTATTGTGAACTTTTTATGTCTTTCAGAGGGCAGCTGGAGGATTACTTTCTCAGGAAGAGTATAGTTAATAGAATATTAAATAATATTTTTATTGTATGGCCCTGTGGTTCCCTAAACTTCTTCATCATACCTGAAATTTTTCTCAGTATCTATCTCCTTAGATGGACAATCAACAAGAAGTACTATAGAGTTTTGTTGGTTCATGTATTCTCTACTTCATAAGGATGTCTAGATACTCTGTCTTTCTTAAGAGCAAAAAGTAGAGGATGGAGAAACAGAGAGGAAGTGGAAGAGAGACATCAGTGAGACAGAGAGAGACCATGAGGAAGAGAAAGTAAGAAAAAGAAAGAGGAATGGAGAAGGGAAGAAATGAGGGAGGCAAGAAGGTGACGATGCCATTAGTTAGAGCTGTCAACATCAGATAATTAGGGAAAAAATGAATAGTAAGTCAGAAGAAAAGAGAAAACACCAAGATATAAGAATTCAACATTTTCCTACTTCAGAAAGCAGAGAAACGTTGTGTTATTTTCCATAAAGTCAAAGAAGTCAACAATGATCGCTCAGCTTCTGACTGCAGACTGAAAGCTACGTGTGTTGGAAGGGCATGATTCAGAATAAAAAGGATTGTTTCGAGGGCTTGTATTATAATTTAAGTTGTGCAAGGAGAACTGGGAAATGTGTCACTGCAAAGGTGAAATACTTGCTTTCCATTTCTTAATGCTGTGGGAACGGAAATTTAATTATGGTCATGAATCTTTCATAGTGGGGTCAGCTTGGAAATTACATTGAACTGGGAGCCTATTGTAACAATGTGAAGGTTACGTGAAATAGTTTTGCTTAAGTTTATTTTAGATTAGAATGTAGTATAGTGAAGACATTTAGAAAGCATTTCATAGCCAAAGTTTCTTTTAAATTTTACTATATTACAATTTTATATACAATTATATGTGTGTATACATACACACATACTTATCTGTACAATTACAATATATGGAGATATTCATGTTAAAGATATGTGCTGTCTTAATTTTTATACCATTCACAAGTGTTGTCGAGCCTAAGTAATTAGGAAATAGATAACTGATTCCAACAGTACCAGAGGGTGGGGTTCAAGCTATACTTTAGGTAGGAGATTGTTAACATGTGGAATACACCTCACTTGGATTTCCCCTCTTAATTTATTTAAGCTAAATCAACAGGAGACTGATGCTGCTCATACCTTGAAGAAGCAACTGGCAGCAAGTACTGCTTACGGAAAAGTTTCCTTTACAAGTTAGAAAAACATTTTGGCTTCATCCTACGTATACACTCCACTCCAAAGTCTATTGCTACTGTTTTCCGAATTACTCACTAGCTTGATGAATGACAGTCACAAGTAGTGCTTTTATTGCAATGTACAGATGTTGATATTTTCCAGAATTTTCTTAGGGTAAATGGAAGACTTTCATTTTGAAAAAAACTCATTGTAGATTTAATGCAGGAACTTAGATTTTCACTTAAAAAATCCATACAACTCTTATATTTTAAAATCTTACTTTTAAAGAAAGTTTGCTTAAAGAACCTGTTGTCTTTGGCATTGATAGAAAGCAGATGTTACCAATGGGATGAAGCCAGGAGGTTTAGTGAGTAATAATAGAGTTAGAAACAGAATAATCATGTTA
Organism: Chlorocebus sabaeus; assembly: GCF_047675955.1. NCBI lineage: Eukaryota > Metazoa > Chordata > Mammalia > Primates > Cercopithecidae > Chlorocebus > Chlorocebus sabaeus. The sequence continues at coordinate 31,946,292 of NC_132910.1, forward strand.
AGGGTCAGAAATGGGTTAGAATTCTTGTGTAAAACTGGGTAAAGCTTACAGGGCACATGCATATGTGTGTGTGTGCGCGCACAGAGAAGGAGGGGGATGATTAAAAGGAGAAGAAAAAAGAAAATGTTATATGAAAACCTTTCATGATAAAATACAGTTCTAAAAATAACTTGAGATTGGCCCACATTTAACTTTATTTTATTGGGTATTTTATATTCACATAGTGTTTGAGACTGTTAAGTCAGGGGTTATAACTCAATATAAAGGAACATATGAATGAAGTTTTTGGAAAAGTTTCCAAGGGCTATACATATATTTGCTACTTGAGTACTTTCCTGTGTACAGAAATGTAAAACGCTTAAGAAAATAAGTATATATTGGGTTAAATAACATGACTTTGTAAATAAATAGGAATATTGCCTTGTGTGTAATTACGCTAGCAAAACTTGACAGTGAAATCAAAATAATATTCCCAGTTATTAGGAGCTTCTTTCTGTGATATTATTTAGTTATGTTAAAGAATCTTGATAACTATGTCATGCTGCTCCTACAAATATTTCCAAGGTAGGAAACTATGCAGTGAGAGAAGGGAGCTATTTGATAGAAGAAGGATATCCTTTTAGAAATGTTTTAAGCTTGGTTTATAGGGTTTACTTATTAAAATGTAAAGGTTATTTAGATATGTCTCTTTATGTTGGATTTTTATCAACAGAATATTTATTTAATATCATATAATTTTAAGTAGTCCAGAGTAATCAATGTTAATGTTATTTTTTATTTCTTGTTTATATTTATAAAGGGCCAAAGTAATAATGGAACTTGATTTTTTTTCATGGCATAATTAATGTGTACCACTTCTCCTATTTTTTGTTTAACATTTGTGGAATTTCTTATAATTGCCATTTTATGTGTAACTATGTTTTGATAGTTCTCTAGTAATATGTGGTTTGTCTGTATTTGCATGTTTATATTCTATATTCTATAAGTTTTTGTGCTCATATCCCTGTGCTGACTAATGAATTTTGTCCAAGGAAGTAATAATTGTGTTTGAATAGTCTATAAATGACCCTCAAAGTGATTTAGTGAAAAGAAGTTAAAAATTCTAGACTATGTTTGAACAAACCAAATGCACTTTAGTAAGCCTATCCTTATCCAGATTATATCTGGGCATAATTTTACCCACAGGATGTTTTTAAAGACTTTTAAAAAGGCTGAATAATGCTTATTAGTGTCTATAGATTTGCAGAGAATTTGCCTACTTATTTTATTTTTATGCTTTATAAGGTAGGTCTAAGTAATTTATTAATTGAAGAGATTCTGGTTCCTTCTTGTATCTGTTCTTTCTGATCACTTTAACAGTCTTTTTAATTTGGTAGATGCTCTAAAAAAATGACATTAGTGAGGCGTGGACAGAAATAAGAGTCTGCTCTCTGTTGTTAGAAGACAGCACACTGATTTTACTGGAGTGAATATTACTGAACCCAGCAGCACTCTCAGTGTCCCCCAGCCCCTAACCTGGACTTAGTACTGAAGTGGCAAAAATATTCACATTTAAGAAAACAAGAGCAAAATCTAACACAATGGTATGCAAATTTAGTGCCTCCAGAGAAATAGCCACTTCTCGTTTTTGTCTCCCATTCTATCTTCTGTCTTTCCTAGGTCACTGTCACATTCTTTCTCAGGCTATAGTAATTCACACTTTATCTTCTCTCTTTTACAACCTTAATATTCTGAAACTCAGTTTCTTAGCTCAGCACCTTAAAAATAGTAGTACAGAATGTGTATTAGTTTAGTTAGTACCATTTAAAGAACTTTTAAAAAAAAGTTTTCATCAAAATGGACCTAAAGCTAAAACGTCCTTTGAGACGTTATTTCTGATACCATAAAATCTACAAAGTTCCTTTCTAGATGCAGACCTATCGGTTCTATTCAATGATAATAATAAAGGCTTTTCCCACATGGCTATCTCAAATCTTGTTATCAGCCCTCCAACTTAGTTGTAGGAGGGTTTCATCAGTCATGGTTATGTTGCTCTGGGAGGCTGATAACCATTATGCTATTATCAGTTGGGTGATGAGCTGGTCACCTTGTAAGTTTAAGTTGTTCTATCAGCTGTCCAAAAGTAAATGCAAATAAACGGGTTCCAAACCCCTTTAGAGCACACTGTAAATCTTTGTAACTTCATGGCCAAATGGTAAACCGCAGGACCACATGACTCAATTCCCTTGAGACAGTCATGTTATTCCTGTCAGACTTTTCTTCCCTCATTCATCAGCTGGAAGCTTTCATCTCCTTTTAAAGTCATGGCCTTTCAAGTAGGGGTGAAATTACACCTGTCAGTAATAAATGTTCTCAGTGCTCTCTATCATTCTGTCATTTCACAAAAGATATTAAAAGGAAGCATAGCTTATTCCGCATTCAGTTAACACCACTTTTTTTTCTTTCTCTACTTTTAGATACCTTCCTGTTATGTAATTGTTGAGCAAAGTTTTAAAATGTTCACTAAATCAGGGGACATGTGGGAATGCTGGGCAAATTAGCTTCCATGTGAACTATACATTATATTCAATAACTACATTAAACTTATTTGACAGAATGATTTAACTGTATACACAATCTACAACGGCAATCTAAATGTGCCCTTTAGCACACTTGTTCTGTTTATTTTTTTCTAAGTTACACTCTGATAACTTTGTGGTTGCCCATAATACCATGCAGCAGGTGCACCTGTGTAGCCACCATTTTATTTACATAGAGAACAAAGTTAATGTTTTATCAAATCCAGACCACACCTGGGTTGGGACACTTGTAGGAAGCAGGGTTCAAATCAATTGCAACTTGCTTTTAGCCTGATATTTGAACTCCACTGAGCAAACCCTTTTGAGTTCTCTTGGAAGTTTTCAGGATTCGGTCTCTTAACTCCCTGTTAACTGAAGGATGAAATGGGAGCTGGAAGACTGAATATTTTACCTGTAAACCCTGTCACTCACTGTGGTAGGTCTTGACTCAAGAAATAAGAATAACTGAATTGTGTCATTACAGCCCACACCATACACTGTCCCAAGCAGAGAATTCTTCAAGTACAAGTGTATTTGGCTTGATATACCTGAGTATGAGGGCCAATATTTTTGTCAATTTTCTAATGCTGAACCGGATTAATGAATAAATGCTGTGTGAAATTCACAAATCGTCAAAGGTGGTCATGCTCCAAAGCTTTGTAGTTTTGTTTTATTTTATCCCTCATAGGGAAAGTGTGTGCCAATTTTTTGTAAATTAGCGATACCGCAAAGAATCCATGCAAACACATAACCTCCCACAACTATTAGCAAACCATAGTATTTTATTTTTTCCAGAACACAAAAAAAGTGTATAATTTCTCTATTTCTCTACCCTACTTCTTACGTTCTGTCTTTTATTATCTCCTTCCTCTTCAGGAGAAAAACAAAATTGTAAACAGAAAAACAGACCCTAAAACTCAGTGAGAGGGATAGATTGACTCAATTTGTCACTAAACCACTAAAAAACTTATCTCAAAGCACAATGCTGATTTAATTTCTCTGGAAATGATTACACATTTATCATTAGAGTTTTTTTTCTATTAAATAGGTTCTGACATGTTATTAGAGTTTGATGAGACAAAACCTATAGTATCTATTTCAGGCCTAATCAACTAATAACCTCATTTGCAGAAACACCCCATCCATATAGGGGGCTGAAAATGAATTTCTGTTATTTAACATTATGTTTTGTGAAATCTCTGTAACTATATGAAATGATTTGAGAAGTTGAATTATCCCTATTTGTGTACCCAAATTATCCTTACATTAAATAATTTTCTGTGGTTTAAACTATTTCAATAATACTCCCACCTTAAATAGAGATTGAATTTAACACCCTCAACTCCGAATTAAGTACACTGTTTTAAATTAATTAAGTAGTTCAAAATACCTTTGAACTCTGAATTAAGTACATGATTTTAAATTAGTTAAGTAGTTCAAACCCTAATAGTGTGGCCTTGGGCACTCTCTTTCATTTAACATGTAGTTCTTAACAAGCTTGATTGTCTGTTTTAGTCACCTTCTAAAGATAAAAACATCAAACCAAATATAGCAGTAAGAACCAAATATAGCAGTAAGAATTGCAAGACTAACAGCTTAGGACAGAAAGGAAAAGTAACAATGAAGTGCTGGACATGTTATGAGGCTCTTTCACATACATTTACACGTTTGATTCCCCACAATCCTACATGAGATATGCAACTTATTTCACAAATAAGTAAGAAAGGCATGGGAAGCTATGCAATTTCCCCAAGGCTGGTACGTGGTAGATTTGAGATATTAACTCAGGATATTTTATCTTAACTCAGTGGTAAATGTCATAAGTCACCTATACCAGTTTAAATATTTTCTAGTATATTCAGTTTGTGCAGGAAGTAGAAAATTCATTTTAGGAAGAGTCCATAGAAATGCTAAAATATACAGAGCCTTTTTTTATTTTTTTGTTTCTTTTTTTAAATTTTTTTATTTTTTAAAATTTTATTTATTTATTATTATTATTATACTTTAAGTTCTAGGGTACATGTGCATAACGTGCAGGTTTGTTACATATGTATACTTGTGCCACGTTGGTGTGCTGCACCCATCAACTCGTCAGCACCTATCAACTCGTCATTTACATCAGGTATAACTCCCAATGCAATCCCTCCCCCCTCCCCCCTCCCCATGATAGGCCCCTGTGTGTGATGTCCCCCTTCCCGAGTCCAAGTGATCTCATTGTTCAGTTCCCACCTATGAGTGAGAACATGCGGTGTTTGGTTTTCTGTTCTTGTGATAGTTTGCTAAGAATGATGGTTTCCAGCTGCATCCATGTCCCTACAAAGGACACAAACTCATCCTTTTTTATGGCTGCATAGTATTCCATGGTGTATATGTGCCACATTTTCTTAATCCAATCTGTCACGGATGGACATTTGGGTTGATTCCAAGTCTTTGCTATTGTGAATAGTGCCGCAATAAACATACGTGTGCATGTGTCTTTATAGCAGCATAATTTATAATCCTTTGGGTATATACCCAGTAATGGGATGGCTGGGTCATATGGTACTTCTAGTTCTAGATCCTTGAGGAATCGCCATACTGTTTTCCATAATGGTTGAACTAGTTTACAATCCCAACAGTGTAAAAGTGTTCCTATTTCTCCACATCCTCTCCAGCACCTGTTGTTTCCTGACTTTTTAATGATCGCCATTCTAACTGGTGTGAGATGGTATCTCATTGTGGTTTTGATTTGCATTTCTCTGATGACCAGTGATGATGAGCATTTTTTCATGTGTCTGTTGGCTGTATGAATGTCCTCTTTTGAGAAATGTCTGTTCCTATCCTTTGCCCACTTTTTGATGGGGTTGTTTGTTTTTTTCTTGTAAATTTGTTTGAGTTCTTTGTAGGTTCTGGATATTAGCCCTTTGTCAGGAAAAGAAGAAGTCAAATTGTCCCTCTTTGCAGATGACATGATTGTATATTTAGAAAATCCCATTGTCTCAGCCCAAAATCTCCTTAAGCTGATAAGCAACTTCAGCAAAGTCTCAGGATACAAAATTAATGTGCAAAAATCACAAGCATTCTTATACACCAGTAACAGACAAACAGAGAGCCAAATCATAAATGAACTTCCATTCACAATTGCTTCAAAGAGAATAAAATACCTAGGAATCCAACTTACAAGGGATGTAAAGGACCTCTTCAAGGAGAACTACAAACTACTGCTCAGTGAAATAAAAGAGGACACAAACAAATGGAAGAACATACCATGCTCATGGATAAGAAGAATCAATATCGTGAAAATGGCCATACTGCCCAAGGTTATTTATAGATTCAATGCCATCCCCATCAAGCTACCAATGAGTTTCTTCACAGAATTGGAAAAAACTGCTTTAAAGTTCATATGGAACCAAAAAAGAGTCCATATTGCCAAGACAATCCTAAGTCAAAAGAACAAAGCTGGAGGCATCACGCTACCTGACTTCAAACTATACTACAAGGCTACAGTAACCAAAACAGCATGGTACTGGTACCAAAACAGAGATATAGACCAATGGAACAGAACAGAGTCCTCAGAAATAATACCACACATCTACAGCCATCTGATCTTTGACAAACCTGAGAGAAACAAGAAATGGGGAAAGGATTCCCTATTTAATAAATGGTGCTGGGAAAATTGGCTAGCCATAAGCAGGAAGCTGAAACTGGATCCTTTTCTTACTCCTTATACGAAAATTAATTCAAGATGGATTAGAGACTTAAATGTTAGACCTAATACCATAAAAACCCTAGAGGAAAACCTAGGTAGTACCATTCAGGACATAGGCATGGGCAAAGACTTCATGTCTAAAACACCAAAAGCAATGGCAGCAAAAGCCAAAATTGACAAATGGGATCTCATTAAACTAAAAAGCTTCTGCACAGCAAAAGAAACTACCATCAGAGTGAACAGGCAACCTACAGAATGGGAAAATTTTTTTTTTTTTTTTTTTTTTTTTTTTTTTAGATGGAATCTCGCTTTGTCACCCAGGCTAGAGTGCAGTGGCACGATCTCAGCTCACTGCAGCCTCTGCCTCCCAGGTTCAAGCGATTCTCCAGCCTCAGCCTCCCGAGTAGCTGGGAATACAGGCACATGCTACCGCGCCTAGCTAATTTTTGTATTTTTAGTAGAGACGGGGTTTCACTATCTTGGCCAGGCTGGTCTGGAACTCCTGACCTTGTGATCCACCCGCCTTGGCCTCCCAAAGTGCTTGGATTACAGGTTTGAGCCACCGCGCCCGGCCCAGAGCTTTGACACTTGAAGTTATTGGCGTCACATCTTGTGTAGAACCCCTCGTTTTCTAAGGATAATGAATACACTATTTTACTGAATGATTTAACTCTAAAACTGGTTAGCACATATGTTAATTCAAATAGATTTAAATAATTTAACTCAATTTATTATAAACAAAAATTATGTTATTTCTTTCATTAGCTCTTCAAATCTAGGTTACATGCATAATGCCAATTAAGACAAATAGAAACACTTTTTCCTTCCTGAACCTATCTCCTTCACCAACATTTTCAGCTGACTTTAATGCTTTATTGCTATGCATGCATACCACATAGCAGTGTTTTACAGAATGCAGTCCATCTGTCACTTGCATCAGAATCACCTATGTTGATTTTGTAGAAAGCTGACCACTGAATTAGGTCATCTGGTATTCAGGCTTAGGCTCATTAAAGTTTGAAACCCGCTGCCTTTCAGTTTAACATCATTTCTCTGTGCACTTTAAGATGGCCCTGCTCTACAACTGACTGCATTTCACAATTCATCTGTACTTGCGAAGACTTAAATGCTTGACTAAAACACTGTTAGCTGAGACAAAAATGATAGAGAAAACATACATCTCTCTTCAGTTTATAACTGATAACTCTTAACTATTCCTCATACCTTTGCTACAGAAAGGCAGGCAGGCACATGTTTGATTCATTTTCTCCAGTTTATTTAATGTATTATTACTATTTTCCAATTAGTGTAAAGTTGGGTTTTGTTATTTGAAACTGTAGTATGTGAGCATCTGCTTTGTCTGTTAAGGATACTTCTAATTTAGTATTCCACTTTTCATTTCTGTATATATAACAAATCATCTATTTTCAAGTGAAATTTACTCCAGCGGAATGTTGTCTGTTTGCACTGAAATAATGCTATTTTTTTCTATCTTAATGGAAAGAGTTTTGATTAAAATTAACGGCTACTTAGAATATTTTAAGTCTTCAAGGAATAATTCAAAACAAATAGAAAATACGTTCCTGAGAGAAAGTGTCCTAAGAGGTGCATTTGTGTGACTAATAATGACCTTGACCCCCATAGCTGTATGTTTAATGGAGATGATAAGCAGTCCATACTAGTGTTGAGGCACTAACTTTAAACTAAGGCACTTCTATTGAAAAGGAGCTCTTGATCTAATAGGCATCACAGGTACTGTCATTAGAGAAGATGATTTGGATTTGATTTGCAAGGTGGGAAAGCCCCAAAATCAGGCACTCTGGGGGGACAGCAAGTGCGGCGGGTGTAGACAGATGCCTGCCTGCCTCCTAAAAGGTTGGGAGCAAAGTTGATGTAGTTTGGGTGACAGAGAAATTAGAAGACTTGAGACAATGCTTTTTCATTCTTTTCTTTCTTTTGTTTTTTAAGTTGACAGATTAAGTACTAACAATTGCTAGCAATATGGCTCTTTCTGAATGTGGTTACAAGTCTTGTATTTCAATGAATTAATCTCATTTATTAAACATTTTGTAAAAACAATGCTTACACATGTTGTTTAAATGTTGTTTGAAGTTGAAATGTTTTGAAATGGTATCTGATCAGCAGAGAAAAACACAATTTTAATGTCAACATGCAAGGGACACTTTTGGTTGCATTTACACCAAAACATTGTAAATTAGTATAATTATAGCTCCCAGTTTCCCATTTTTTCATAGAAAAATTTAAATGTTTATCAGCTAATTATATGTTAAATACCATGTGATATTATGGATTTCCTTGGTGGTAACATGTTTTAAAACTTCATTCATATTTTAATGATACACTTTATTTGAAAATTTCTATATTTTTATTACATTAACTCTGGCCTTCTATTGCAGCCACTAACTTTTGACTAATATTGAGAACTAAAGCTGCTAATATTTACTAATGTGAGCAATTTAGTTTAGTAGACTTTAGGAACTCTGATTTGAGCTTAGAGAACTGCAAACAATCCAAGTGCAGAATTTAGAAATCACCAGCTATCTACTGGTCAAATATTGTTCATTGGCTAGGTAAACAGTGATATGGAAGCTAACTTGTACAAGTGCAAAGTAAATAACAATGTGTTTACTTTTTCTAATATTTGTGTCTATGTATAAGAAATGGGTTGCTGGAAGTCGTACTTATTTACAAAGTAAAGCTTTAAAAATATTTTAATGCCTTACTGTAGTGTGTCTACTTTGGATTAGAAAGTTTACATCATCGATTCACTCTAAAGTAGGCTTGCAGGCATCTTTCTTTCTTTCTTTCTTTCTTTTTTTTTTAGAAGCAAGGTCTTGCTTTGTCACCCAGGCTGGAGTTCAATGGCATGATCATAGCTCACTGCCGCCTCAAACTCCTCCTGGGTTCAAGTGATCTTCCTTGACTTGGCCTTCCAAGTAGCTGGGACCACAGGTGTGAACCACCATGCCCCGCTTAGGCATACATCTTGATACTTTTAGCAAGATAGTTAAGAAGTAATTTCTAAAATACTTCCAAATAGGATCCTTTGCTATTTAATTCAGCATCCTCTGCAAGCCCTTTCTGCGAAATTGAGGCACTTCTGTTAAAAGTAACCACATTATTGATTGTGGCCCAAGAGTAAAGTGGGCTTCTGGCCCTCAATCCCTCCTTCAAAGTATTGTACCTTGCAGGGGCAGTCACTCTCACCTCCATTTGTTCCTTCAGCTTTTGGGAATTGGTGATTAACACTGCTTTCCTACTATTAGTACTCAGTTACTAACTCACCCTAGGAAAAGAGAACTAGTTCCTCTCACTGGTCAATACAACCTCAGATGTCTGAGCATTAACTTCACCTAAAAATTTAACAAATATTAAATTTGTGCTTCTGTATCTTCCCAACTAAACTGTAAAGTTTCACCTGTGTGTTTATGGCGCCTAGGACTGGAACCAGGCCCATGTGACTCTTCTTTGTGACCCCTGGCCTTCTGTTAGCTCCAAAACACACAAAATAGATAAGTTTTGAAGCTAAATTTATTGGCTGTATATGTTAAAACTTCACATAAAAGACTTAAAAAGAACTATAACGTTTTATATATACATATAAACTTTTATATACATACATGTACTTTTATATATGTAATTTTTAAACATATAAGTATATATTGTGGATTATAAATATGCATATATACATAAATAATACTCCCGAGTGAAAGGGCTATAGAGATCATCTAGTCCCAACTTTATTTTACAGAGAAAAAAAACCAAATTGAGTGACAAAAAGTGACTTTCCCAAGTTCCCAATGCAAGTTAGTAGCTAAGTTGGGGCAGCCAGGACTCCTGATATTCAGACAATGCTCACCCCACTTCATCACATGCTTTCCTGGCGGCCCTAAGAATGTATATTTAGGTTAACCCTCATTATACTTCTCGGAGTTGTATGATGTACTGATGGTCGCAACATACTAGCCAGATAAAAAAATGCAAATATTTTACTGAACACGTATACACCATTCTAATGAGAAAATGAGCAGAAAATAGAACATTCATATAGGGGTATAATTAGACATACATATGTACATACACATATGTACATTTTATACATAATGTACTTATTTTAATAATTCTAAATATTGAATGTTTAATAAATTAACAATGCTAGCAAAGATGCTGAGATGGATTGCTAATGGAATAATACCTCAACATAACATTTTTGGGAAGTTATCTATCTCTATACAACTAAAATGAATGTAACTATAGATCCAGCAATTTCTACTCTTAAAACTATCTATAGAAACAGAATTTTAAAGATACATGAATGAGAGTGCTAGACCACTATTTATAGTGTAAAAAAAGAAAAAGAAAATGAAGAAAAGGCAGGTGATTCATCATTAAAGGAACGGCAATTTTAAAAAGTAATGAAATTGTGAATATTAATTAGACCTTTAGAGATGTAACCGGAGGTTAGTTCTGAATGGGAAAATTTGGGAGTGTTTCTATTTTAGTGGTCATGTTGTTGCTAAGAAACATGTCATATTTACCCAGAGTTGCTCAAAATTGCATTAGATGTTATCATTTATTGAAAAAGAGCCTGGTTTTCGTTGGGCTTGACCACCAGTCCCAGTTTCCTGACTGGCAGATGCCCCCATGCCCTGCCATCAACTTAGCTTTTTGTTCTTTGCAGAGCAAGCAAATGAATGACTTGCTGTGAACTCACCAAATGATCAGTCTGGTTCATGGTACAACCTTGTCCACTTCCCTAGGATCATTTCAGATGGCTCAAGAGGTCTGTAGTCTAGAGGGGACTGTTCTTTTCAAATCCTATTATTAACACTTTACAATAGAAAAAAATTACTTCAAATTACTTCCACTAAGGGTGGCAGATATACATTCCCACCTAATGTTAAAAGACATTCCTACATAAAAGTGCCTGTCATAATGATAACCAAAACTCTGGAAATGAATCCATTTAATAGGGAAGGGCATAGATCAAAGAACTAAGGGATAACAAGTATGCCTTAAAACATATTGAACCTATAGGGTAAGCACTTTGATATGTTTGTTCTTGTGTGGTCAGAACATTACAGAGGAAGGAGCCATTTGCAATTGTCTCACTGCATGTCTTGGCCCACGTGAGTAATTGCAATTTAAAGATCTGCCCAAAGCAATTAAAAATACATACAGTCATGTTTTCTTACTTTCAGAATGGAATACATAGTCATTAAATTAAGAAGGAAAAGAAACTAACCATCAAAATTGGAGGAATACAGGAAAAATTTGTGATATATGGTAGTCTGCATACTGCATAGGTTGTCCTATGCTTGTCGCAAAGAGGAAAGATTGAGATGAAGGGGTAATAATTAAACCCTGATAGCATGTGAAGTATCTTATGGTCATGGTTGTAAGTCAGGTCTGGAAGGAATAAACTTTACTCTTTCAGGTGTTCGAAGAAAAAAATTAAAGGTAGAGCAAAGTATACTTCTTAGAATTAAGAGGTAAGAGGTACAGTATACAGGCAAGCTGTTTTATAGAAAAAAAAATGTTATCTACAATGTGTAAAAATTTTCTCTCAGAGCATGTGAGTAAGGAGAGTAAACAGCTTTTCTCAAACAATGAATAGTACTGAAGGACAACCAGCCAAGTAAGTACTTTGATAATAATGTAATATAATCCTTTCAAGTTTGTTATCAGGTGTTCTTATAGTCAAGTGTCATAGATCCAAAAATTTGATGATGTCTACTGTGTTAGGAAAAAACCGAAGGGATATGCAGAAATAATTTGGAGATAATATGATATGAAGTAAACATCAATGGATTCTTAGAAGACAACATGGAAACATAAGTAAAAATCATATAAAAGATCATATAAAAGTTATGTACAAGTAGTTGAGGCAGAGGGAAGGGAGTTGTCTCTGAAGGATCTTGCAGCCTCATTAGCCACATGAACTCCAATTATTTCCATAACTTTTATTGCTATTAAACTAAATGATACATTAAATTAATTCCTTCCCAATCCAATTGAGGATACGTTGACTAATAATAAGTGGATTTTTACTTAGAATAATAAGGGTAAGTATAATATAATAATATTATAAATAAAATAGACTACTAGTTGTGGGAGCTGAAAAGAAACGCTTTCCAATAATAGAAATAAAATAAAAACTTTGTTTAAGGTACATATGAAAACAGTGCTAAAATTATTCATTAAAAAATAGAGGAGTATGACACCTGTATGTGTAATATTTATTACTTAAGTGAGCTTTGACTTTCCATCACTTTTTGAAGTCATTCAGAAATTAGAGACAATTTTAAGTAGTTGCATATTTTATTTTATTAGATGGTAATTGTTCTGTCTGAACATGTGAAAATACAAACAAAATATAAAAATATTACTTCCCACAGCATTAAAATACAGCTAGAAACAGTTTACTCCCAAAGAAAATATTCAGGAACGATGACCACTTTTAAATTCAAACTTTATTCTGATTTTTTAGGAATATGATGTATTAAAACTATTGAACCAAAATGCCACAAGGTGGCAGTGGTCTGTCCAAGGTGCAGTCAGAGCACTGAAGGACCTTCTCTTCAGCGTTGACATTCTGTTTCCTTCTTATGCTTTTTAAAATAATTAATCTTCCTGATTGAGCCACGTGAAATTTTCTGAATATACCTAGTGTTGAAAAACATTTAGTGACCCATTTCCACAACCTTTATTATTCTCTTCACTACTAAAAGCAGGAAAGAAGAAACCAATAAGAGAAGAAAACATAAATTTATTATATATTGTGTTCAACCACCTAACTAGATGGTTTACATATTATATATCTAGAATATAGTTAAATATTCTTTAGATATTCAATACTACTGAAGGGCTGAATACAGAATACAGTGTTTGCTGTCATCTCCAAACACAGTGCAGTCAATGACTAGGTATTTACTAAGCAGTTACAACCCTCTTTTGATTTCCAGGCACCTATACTGGCTGTGGCAGCTTATTTCATTTACCTATTTAAAATGTGCTTTCACACATATATTTTATTAATAGACATATAATATATTGTGCCTAATAAAGTGATTATGTATTATCTCTTCATTGTAATGGGATAAACTGGGATTGAGAGAATTTATCACAGTGGATTTTGACTGTTTATTTTCCCCTGTGAAAATGATGAAATAATCTTCAAAGTTATAATTTTCTAATTTCTATAGAAACATTTTAATGAAAAATACCATTGATAATCATAAGCATTGAGAGAATAAGATGATGTAGAATTGTGGAAACAATTTTTAAATATATTATATAAAACACAAGGCATTATTTTGCCATTGTTCTCGTTCTCAGACTGAATGCTAAATATTTTCATGAGTTATATGTATGGAAAGTGATGTAAAAATAATCCATCCATCAGCACACACTTGATTCAATACCTGCAAGCTGAACACAGTGGTCAAGGCTGTGAAGTGGATTTATAGACACAACAATCCTCAGGGTTTCAGGGTTGCATGTATGTCACTACCCTTGCTTGTTGGTATACTAAGATAAGTAATACCATTATACCATATATAACTTTTTATGTGTGGCAAATCAGTGAGTGAATCACTCCAGAGAAGAATGAAAAGAGCAATTTGTTGACAAGGGAATGACCATGGAGTTGCCAGAGATGGCATGGTGATGAAGAAGATGTTGCTCTACTTTTAGGGATAGCAGACATGTTCATATAACAGTTTTGAAAGGAATTTAACACATCTTACATTTATATTTTGGATTTTCTGTTTACTCTACAGTTGGGTGAACTTAAACTATGTTTCAGTTGTTTTAGGATGATGGCTTGATTCCTGATGCCATACTGATAAATCCAGGTTAGTCTCTGTATTCTTTTCATCATTCTCATCCCTTGATTTAATGAGTTCTTTGAAGCCATCTTCAATCAACATTACATTACTGATTATCTCTCCTGCCTCTTTTGTCTGCTTAAATCTGTTCCCTACAGAAAGTCAACAGAATACTGACTTTTGAATAAAGCAGACCTGGGTTCAAATTCTGGCATAATCTCTGTCTAGCCATGACATTTTTGGCAATTTAACATCTCTAGGATTGTTCTATACAGTGAGAGAAATAATGTGTGCCTTTTGAAGTTGGTTTATAATGAAAACTAAATAACATAAGTATATAGAGTGCCTCACAGAGAGTGATTATTAAAATAATTGAAGCTGCTATTTCTGTGGTTGCTACTTCCAGGTTCCACACTTACCTAACAGCCTATCTTTTTTTTTTTTTTTTTTTTATCATCAACCAAGTAACCTTTATTAAAGCACTGATACCTTATCACTAATAGATTCGCAGTGGATATTTTCAGTAGAATGTTTCCTTCCTTTAATTATTGCCTTAAGTATTTAGTATGTAACAAAAAATGAATTTTGGGGGGATTCAGTTATAGGCAAGGAGCCACATTCAACTTTAAGATGATTTGAATGTTGGCACCTGAAGATAACTTCTTTCCTTTTCCCAATGGGTAGGCTTGGACTGCTGAACATGTCAAGTAGTTCTATTAGGATAGTTTATGAGTGATTAAATATCAGATTTAAAGAAATTGTTTTGGGATATACCAAGTAAAACTCTCTACCAATAGTTACAGACAAACTTATTGTCTTCCTCAAATATTTTCCTACCTAAAATAAATATTTTGTTATTTTTCATTCTTTTTCATATGGCGGTTTCTAATCTCTCATCCCATTCTTTGCACATTCTTCTGACACAAGATCATTTATTGATTTAATGAATGAATTCTTACAACTAGTTTGGAAGAGGGATATTGTACTGGATTTGAAGCTGGATTATCACAAATATGGAGTGAGTATTTCCATATGCCAAGCACTATTCTAGACACTGAAAATCCTGGGATGAATGAGGCAAAGACTCTAGAAGGTCTTATAGTTATGTTAATTATTTGTTTATAAAAATAATTATAAAAGTAATATGATACAGTAAATGCTTCAACAGATAATTATTACAGCATGATTAAATGCTTCAGATGAGCTGTGAGTCAAATTCTGGGGCATTCAGAAAGAAAGATATTTGTCCTGGGTCTTAAGCAGTAAGAATTTTCCAGGTCTTCAAAGAAGTAGGAATTTGGGGGGTACTGGGGTGAGGACTGCTAAGGGGAGCATATGGAGAAGAAAACAAACTATTGTGGGTAGAGGAGCCAGTTAGAAGAAAAACCAGTAGTGATAGAGTGATGCACTGTGTTGGGAAAGTTTTGGCTGACAGAGAAGGCACTTAAGTGTCAGTTAAACAAGTTGAGATTGTAGTTGGGGTCAGATCATGAAGTGTCAATTCCATACATAGGAAGTTAGGCTCTTTCCTATAAGCACAGGGAAATATTGGACTCTTTAATGCAAAAATTAGCCATTATTTTATTGTTGAAAAATAATTTTTCTGATCATGAGAGAGGAAAAACATAATAGGAGACTACCTGGGAGAGCTTGCAATAGTCCAGGTGAAAGGATGTGAGATAAATGAAGTGAAGGGCGATTGCACTGAACATAAATACAACAGTCTAGAGTTGGTCTGACCTATGCAGAGACATTTTATTTTATTGTTTAAATCAACACAGAGTGATTTTAACTGCACTGCACTATAACCCTACTATCTGGACTGGGTCATCCCCAGCTGAGTTAGATCCACAGAATATTAATTTAGCATTCTGTTTCAAAACTTGATACACCAATATGTTCTTTCTTGACTAAATATATTTTTGTAGGCATCTTTTCTAAAACCATCTTGTTTCATATTACAATTTGACTGGCCTTTATAATTTTTTTATTGTCAATATGTTTCTAATAATAACTTTGCATTTCTGGCTCAGATAGCAAAATGATTTATATTTAAAGTACCATGTCTACACCAAATAATATCAGTGAAAGATAAAAAAATTAAGAAAACCTGTAAGATTTATCTGGGCTCAAAAGCAGCATCAACATTTTATAGGCCAGAAATGCCAAGTTGTGAGTGGATCTACAGCTGCAGTCCACTGGGATGCAACTGCTGACTCACATAGTCTAAAAAAGCTCCATGCAATACTTGAAACTAGAGATAATGAGTTTACTGCTTTATGTCTGGGATGGGAATGACTCTTGCTCAATCAATTTTCTCTCAAGAAAGGAGGTTAGCATTATATTTGTAACTAAGAGCTTGGGGCTATGGCTTTGTAGGATACTGCAGACCAAAGTAAACGAGAGGATCAACATGTCACTTTTTTTAAAAAGTGGAAATTAAATTAGTTTCCTAGTTTCCCACTGGGTTAGTGACTGACCGATCTCATCAGGAAGAAGGGAATATTTTATGTTTCTGGTCTACACTCAATTTATTAGGAGGGTAAGTAGAAACAACTCAACAAGAAATAAGGAAGGCTAATATTGGCAGGAGAGAGAAAGGAGGGGAAAGAGGTATTCCTTTTACTTGAATGAGTCTGCAAATCAAGATTCTAAAGTATATAAGTAAACTAATTGATGTTAAGAAAGACAAGCAACATGCCAGGCAAAATGCACAAGAATATGTCCAAGATAAAATTAATATTAGGGGATAGTCTAATATTAATACTCATGGCAACAAACAAAAATTATGAGACAAAAAAGGCAGAAATGAAACAAAAATAATTAGACATGAATAGGACCAAATGAAGAGATGGGTGAAACAAGATGGCAAAGTAGAACTCTTTGGCAATCATCACTTCACAGGAATATTGATTTGAACAACTCTCCATACACAAAAATATTCTTGTGAGAGCTAAGGAAACAAGTTAATATTAAGATTTCACAGTATCTGGCTGTAGCACAATGCTAAGAAAAGAGGTATTGATAAGGTAGAAAGGACAGTTTTGCATTACCCCGTCATTCCTCCACCAAACCTAGGCAACACAGTCCAGTTAGAGATACCATTTCCTTGGGGAAAAGAGAAGAAAATGAGTATAAAAATTTGCCTTGGACCCCAATACTGACACCAACACAGTGTAACCCAGCATAAGGCAGACCCCCACAGCTCCATACTCCAGATTAGAATCTGGAGACAGAGTCTCTAGAGTCATCCTTGTGGAAGACAGGACCACACAGCCCCAGGTCTCAGGCTTGTGTGGCAGACTTGATTTCTGGTAGCTCTAGACATCCCTTGTGGCAGATAGTTCTCAGTGTACCCCAGGCTTCAGGCAGCAACCCAGTGCCATGCCAGCAGCAGCTGCACTGAACATAACCCAATGCTGTGCCTATTGCAGGTTTTTTCAGAAAAAAGCCAGTCTGCTAAGACTGGAATAAGTACCTACTTCTGCACATATGCAGACATCGATGCATGACTACAAACATCAAGAACAATCAGGAAAACATAACATCACCAAATGGACAAAATAAAGGTACCATCGACTGATCCTAAAATTAGAGATATATGATATATATGACAAAATAACTGTTTTAAGGAAGCTCAGCACACTTCAAAAAAAATACAGAGAAACCATTCAACAAAATGAAGAAAACAATATTTGACCAGAATGATACATTTAATAGACTGAAAAAAATAAGTAAAAAGCAAACAAATCCTGGAGCTTAAAAATACAAGGAATAAAATGAAAAATTCAATAGACTACATCAACAGCAGAAATGATCAAGAAGAAAGGATCTGTGAAACTGAACAGAGATTATTTTTAAAAATACAGAGGAGAAAACAAGAAATATAAATAAATAAAAAAGCATATGGGATTTATGGGGCAGCAACAAAAGAGCAAGCATTTGAGTCATGGAATACAATAAAAAAATATAAAGGGGCAAGAAACTTGTTTAGAGAAATGCTAGCAGAACAATTTTCAAATCTGGAGAAAGACATCAATTTCCAGGTACAACAAGGTCAAATGTCTCTGATCAGATTTAATGCAGATAAGACTAGTTTAAAAATATTATAACCAAACTCAAAATATTATAAAATATTATAACCAAATAATATTATTAATATTATTTATATTATAAAATATTATAACCAAATAAAATCATTGAGGAGAGGATTTTTAAAAAACAGCAAGAGAAAAGAAGAAAATTACATATAAAAATATTTTTAAATGGCTAACAGAAGATTCCTCAGCAGAAACTCTATAGTCCAGGAGAGAAGAGGTTGATAAAATTTAAAGTGCTGAAAACAACGAATACTGTCAATCAAGAATACTGTGCTCAGCAAAGAGGATGTGGAGAAATAGGAACACTTTTACACTGTTGGTGGGATTGTAAACTAGTTCAACCATTATGGAAAACAGTATGGCGATTCCTCAAGGATCTAGAACTAGATGTACCATATGACCCAGCCATCCCATTACTGGGTATATACCCAAAGGATTATAAATCATGCTGCTATAAAGACACATGCACATGTATGTTTATTGCGGCACTATTCACAATAGCAAAGACTTGGAATCAACCCAAATGTCCATCAGTGACAGACTAGATTAAGAAAATCTGGCACATATACACCATGGAATACTATGCAGCCATAAAAAAGGATGAGTTTGTATCCTTTGTAGGGACATGGATGCAGCTGGAAACCATCATTCTTAGCAAACTATCACAAGAGCAGAAAACCAAGCACCGCATGTTCTGACTCATAGGTGGGAACTGAACAATGAGATCACTTGGACTCGGGAAGGGGAACATCACACACCGGGGCCTATCATGGGGAGGGGGGAGGGGGGAGGGATTGCATTGGGAGTTATACTTGATGTAAATGACGAATTGATGGGTGCTGACGAGTTGATGGGTGCAGCACACCAACATGGCACAAGTATACATATGTAACAAACCTGCACGCTATGTACATGTACCCTAGAACTTAAAGTATAATAATAAAAAAAGAAAGAAAACGTTTTGATGTATTAATCTTCCGAATTCATGTTGCCTCGATTCACTTGAGGTCAGGAGTTCAAGACCAGCCTTGCCAACATAGTGAAACCTGGTCTTTACTAAAAATACAACAATTAGCCAGGCATGATGGTGTGCACCTGTAGTCCCAGCTACTTGGGAGGCTGAGGCAGGGGAATTGTTGGAGCCAGGGAGGCAGAGGTTGCAGTGAGCCATGATTGTGCCATTGTGCTTTAGCCTGGAGACTCTAGCTCTGGGAAAAAAAAAAAAAAAAAAAAAAAAAAAAAAAAAAAAAAATATATATATATATATATATATATATATATATATATATATATATAAAATAAAGAATAGAACCAACTGAAAATTTTGTGAATACAGCTATTTTCACTGAAATTTTTAAAACATTTAGGTGGAATAAATTCTTGAGTGAAAATAGTTTAAGAGAAAATTAGTGAACTGATCATAGGACTGAGGATTTTACCCAGAATGCAGCAAAGAAAGGCAAAGAGATAGGAATTATGGAGGAAAAAAGAATCAGCCATGGGATAATGTAATTGAAAGGCTCCAACATACTTTGAACCGACCTTCCAGAAGAGAATAGAATTAATGATACAAAAGCAGTATTTTTGTGTATACTTTTCTTTTCTTGTGGCAGAGAGTAGAAAAGCCATAAACAGTAAATTAACAGTGAAGTAAAATCATTCCAAGGTGAGCTTCATCATTCTATATCTGTGAAAGTTGCATATGCATATTCTGATAACTTTTCTATTATCAGAAAAGTCTTGCCTTTAAAGATGTCTTAAAAGGAGAATTCACATCATGCTTTAAATTTATTCTCTACTTAATAATTAGGTGAATAGCATATACTTAAAAAGTTCTGGGTTATTAGAGTGATGACTACATTAAGAATGGTGTTTTAAAAATAAATTATAAAATGTTGATTTTATGAAACATTTTTAGAATATCTTAGAAAATACTTTCGTGGCAACTAATGCTAATTTTCTATGAACATGGGAATCATTTCAAAGAAAGACAAAGATATGAAGTGTGCAGTATATATGTTTAATTATCAAATACAAGGGATTAAAGTATTTTATTCATGAAATTAATGATCCACATATTATTGAGTAATATATTGACAATAGAAGCATACTATATTTATAAGTACTTAAATGAACTGATTTCATTAATAGCAGATTTTCCATGAAACAAATGCCAAGAATAGACAGACTTGTAAGTTATTTTTGTCTTACACATACATACTTGAGAGTTATGTTAACATATTACTTCAGCGCAAGATGTTTTAGAAATTAATTGGGCTTTAAATGAAAATAGACCCTCACCAATTTCCATTAATGACAGGAAGATGCCATTTAGACTGTTAAAATATTAAAATTAGCACACCAACATGGCACAAGTATACATATGTAACAAACCTGCACGTTATGCACATGTACCCTACAACTTAAAGTATAATAATAAATTTAAAAATAATAATAATAATAAAAAAAGAAAGCATAAAAGAGGTACAATCAATTGCAGGGCTATGCATAAAATATAGTTGTTTCCTTTATTAGAGTAGTATTGTTTAAATTAATTATAAAATAACATTATGTTCACATCAATTGGTCCAGTCTTTAGTATGTTAAGCAGTCATAGTCTCTAGTTGATTTTATAGTTATTATTTATGAAAGTTGCCATTATTCAGTATTTATAAAAGTTGCCAGGTGGTAAATAAGAAAAGTAGTCTTTATCATTATTTTATAGTTTACTTTTATAAGAACCATTTGTGTTGGTATAGCATTATATAATTTGTCATATTAATTTATTTAAATATGTATTTGGTTGATAAATCATATAAATTTAATGAGATTCAGTGCAAATACTTTGAACAGATACCTACATAAACATCAAGTACAAATTATAAAGTATAGAGTAAGTCTAGAAATTGGTAAATATTCAAACTAAATATTAAAAGAAAAAATATATTTTGGGATTCCTGATTGTTTGCCTTTCTTCCTCTTTAATAATTTGCCATTAATCTAGCATTTTTTTTCTTTATGCTTCTTGATAGATTATAATTTTAGCAGCCCCAATATTTAAGGCTGTGTCTTACATTTTGAAAAAGAGAAGGTACTTCATTTTATCTCTTACAGTATTCAAGTACTGTCATAAATTCATTTGTATAAACATATTATTTTCAAGTTAGTCAATTTACTTCAATTTTCTTTCGAATACTATCTCTTTTTAATCTGAGTCATCATGGTTTATGATTGCTTTAGTCACTTGAACAACAGTAAAAGCATTTTGGAAAATCTGATTATTTTCTCTATAGTTTCATGTTATAGTTCATTTTATAGGTTTAGGCTATCGGTCTGAATATTTGTGCCCCCCACAACCAAATTCATATGTTGACATTCTGACATCCAATGTGCTGGTATTAGGCAGTGAGGCATTTGGGGAGGTAACTGGGTCATTCATGAGGCAGATCCCTCGCGAACAAATTTGTGCCCTTATAAAAGAGGCCCCAGAGAGCTGTTTGGCCTCTTCCAACCGTGAAAAAGAGCCTCTCTAGAACCTGACAATGCTGGCACCCTGATCTTAGATTTCTCAACCTCCAGAATTGTGAGAAGCAAATTCCTGTTGGTTATAGTCATCTAGTTTATGGTATTTTTAATAGCAACTCAATTGGATTAGGACAACATTTTTTTCAACATGACATTAACATTTTGTGATACAAATAATTTTCTTGTATCAAAATTATTTTGAAGACAGTTTGGTTTTCCTTTAACAAAGAACAAGCATGGTTTAAACTATTCTTAAAAATTATAATTTCCCCTTGTCTTCATATAACTTAATTTGCTCATTCATTCAATAAATATACATTCAGCATTTATTAAAAATAGTAATTTCCTTTTTTCTTCATATTAGTTAATTTGATCATTCATTCAATGAATCTACATTTATTCAGTATCTATTATATGCCAGACAAGTGCTAGCTACAGGTAATAAAACTCTGGACAATATTGATAAGTCACTTGCCATCATGGAAATTACTACTGAGTGGGAGAAGTGGACCAATACTATGATCGAAATAAAGATAAATAATAATGGCGTGCAGAGGCAGTAACATCTGCCTAGATTAAACTCCTTCAAATTATAAATGATGATGCTCAGATATGTTAAGACATGCCCAAAGTGACACAGCTGGTAGAAAAGTGTTCTAAATCAACATATCTTGGTATCCTATATTTATGACTCGTACAATACCTCTTATAGACTGAGGTGGAGCAGGAGCTGGTAAACAATTGCTCATGGGCCACATCCAGCCTACCTAATGTTTTATTGGTAAACAGCTGTACTCATTCATTTACATATTTTCTATGGCAACTTTTGCACCAGATGGCAAAGTTGACTAATTGTAACAGAAACTGTATGGCCAACAAAACCTAAAATATTTACTTGTTCCTTGTAGAGAAAGTTTGTCCACAACCAGTACAGAAAATTAAGGTATAGGTATATATTAGAAAATAAAAAATTGAAGTTTTTAAAAAAGTATTGCTCGCAAAAATAATAATCATAATTAAAAACAGAAAAAAGTGTCGTTCAATGTGCCTATCAAATAATTGCTTGAAACTCCTCTCTGAATCAATAAATAAAACGAAGACTATGAAACAAAAAAGACTATGGTCATCTATGGATGCTACAAAGAATAGTTATATCATAAATTGCTTTTGTTCATTTTTTTGTAAAGATCAAGAACCTAAGACCCATTATATAATGTTTAATAAAGATAAAGTGTTGCTTTAGAAGGTCTTTAAAAGAAGTATGGATAATATGCCCTAAATTGTATTCCAACAAAATAGGGAAAATGAGAAAAATATGCCATTGTCAGCAAGGTATAATAGATATATAATGTACAGTAAAAGGAGAAGTGATAGACATGCAATTTTTTTTTCCTGTGAAATGCCCTTACTTTGGAAAGAAATGGTTGTCAATGCCTGTGCATTTCCTTGACAGATTATACCAGGCTGCACAATGGCAGCATTTGTCTTTGGTCTGTGGACCTAAGACAGTCGCTATCGGTGGAACCTTTTTCTGTACAGGTAATAACAAGGTGGTCAGTCATGCAACCAAAAGATCGAGTTTAAAGTTAAAATTAAAGAGGAATTCCCAGCACTATAGCATTTCATTTTATGTAAGCCTCTCCACCAGCCAAACTCGTTTACTTGTCATAGCTACCCAAATGAGAATACAAGGTTGACATGAAAGATGCAAACATGTAAGGTAGTCTCATTCCATAGAAAAGGACCTAACAGAAACAGTAGAACAAGCCTATTAGATGACTTAAAAGAATAATAAAAAGAGTAATTAACAAAAGCATATAACCTCTATCATGTCCTTCAAAAACTAACATGTGCAAACAATAGTTCAACTTGAGGTCATGTTGCCTTGCTTCCAAGTCTTCACTAGAGAAGGCTCATTTAAAGTCAGTACAATCTCTGTATTTCTTTTGTCACACAAAGTTAACTATCCTAAAATATTTAGTTTAAAATATCATTGATTTCTAGCAGTAAAGAAAATTATTTTTGATTAACTTTCTACATGAAATTAGCATTTTATGTGAGAAAAAATTTGATGGCTACAGGAAATCTTCAAGTGTTCGGAGTTCAAGGAGATCCAGCTCAGCAAATTCTTTTTTATTGACATGAGAAACTGAGGCTCAGAAAGCCTCATGCCAGAGTCACACAGAGAGTAGGAGCATGGCTGGTAGACCAGAAACAAATAACTTCAACTTCCTGCTGCAGGCACTTTGCACAGTGCCATCCTGATCTCCCTACTTGGAGAACTTTTATTCAGTTTTAGTAATGGAGTGTGGAAGGGAGTTAATTTATGCCAATGGGCTCCAATTTGAGAACATTTTCTTCAACATTTGAAGATTATGAGGCACTTTATCGATATGTGAATTTGTGATCATATAAGCTATGAAGCCTATTTAGCCATACTTCTTGGGTCTATTGATAGGTCTCCCTTGATGAGAATGCGAGGTTGACATGAAAAATACACAGAAGTAATGTAGCCCTATTTCAAAGAAAAGGAACTGGAGATCTCCCAAATCAGAAACACTGGAGCAGGCCTATTCAATGACTTAAAACATGGAGTCCAACACTTGAGCCATGCTTCCCTGAGAATAGAAGGACACAGTTACAGATCACTGTTTCACTGCCTGGATTGTGTCCCTGAGTAGAGTTTCTGGATTATCACAATGATCATATTTTCCAATGACGGAAAGTTCTGTTATTCTCCTTTAGTTTCTGTTAAATTCAAAGTCCAACAACAATGCCAGGCGTGATCCATCATGAGTGCATACAGTCACTCTCACATTCAGTGAATATTTTAGGGCACTCGATATGTATTAGGTTGTCTGCTCATGCTGCCATAACAAAATATGATGGATGGGGCAGCTTAAACAACAGAAATTTATTTTCTCACATTTCCAGAGGCTGAACGTTTGAGATGAGTGAGCGTGGTAGATTTCTGTTGAGAGTTCTTGTCCTAGCTTTCAGACTGCCACCTTCTTCCTGTGCCCTAATGGAGCAGAAAGAGAGAGCAAGAGCAAGCTCTTTGGTGTCTCTTCTTATAAGGGCACTACTCCTATTATGAGGGCCCTGCTCTCATGACCTCCCCTAAACCTAATTACCTCCCAAAGGCCTCATCTCCAAATACCATACATCAGGAGTTAGGGCTGCAACACATGGATTTTGAATTTATTCCATAACCCAGGTGCTGCACCGGGCACAAGTAAGACACAAATAATTCCTCCAGCAAGAAAGACATTTAAAAACAGAGTCACAATGCAATGGGAAGTGAGCCCTCAATGAGTAAAATATAAATACTCTAAGGGGTTTAGGGGCCTGCAGTGTCTGCTCTTCACTTCACAGAGGAGATGCAATTTAGGTGAGGCCAGAAGAACGTGGAGATGTTTTTTGGTATGGAGAAGATACAGGTAAGGGGTTATAAAAATTCACAGCAGGACTAGCTATTTAATTTGTGAGGAATCCCATGCAAAATGAAAATGGAAAGGCCCTTGTTCTGAAATTATTGACAGTTTTAAGACACTGACAAAAAATCATTAAACCACATTTGAGAAAAAGGACAAGTGTTGTGTGAATCCACTAATACAAAGTACCTAGAGTAGTTAAATTCATGGAGACAGAAAATGTAAAGGTGGTTACTGAGTACTAGGGGAGGGAAGAATGCGGAGTTATGTTTTTATTTATTTATTTGTTTTATTTTTGAGATGGAGTTTCGCTTTTGTTGCCCAGGCTGGAGTGCAATGGCACCATCTCGGTTCACTGCAACCTCCACCTCCCGGGTTCAAGGGATTTTCCTGCTTCAGCCACCTGAGTAGCTGGGATTACAGGCATGCACCACCACACCTGGGTAATTTTGTATTTTTAGTAGAGATGGGGTTTAACCATGTTGGTCAGGCTGGTTTCAAACTCTTGACCTCAGGTGAGCCACCGTGCCCAGTCAGGGAATTATGTTTTAATGGGCATGGAGTTTCAGTTCATGATGGTGAGAAAGTTCTGGAGATGAGTGGTGTTGATAGTTGCAATGTGAATTCACTTAATGTCACTGAATTTTACTCTTAAAAATGGTTCAAATGGTAAAGTGTATGTTATATGTATTTTACCACAATAAAAAATAAATAAACTAAGTGTGGGGCTCTTCTGAGTTCATGTTGCTGTGTGACTGCCCAGGAGTTATGGCTATGAAGCTGGCTCTGATTTACAGCATGCTGGGGGAAATGGTAAGTCGTTAGGCCTGGCTAGAATACTGGAGGCATGTATGTGGGTGTATCAGAGCTGGCAATAGGTGAAAACTGGAATAGTAGACTGAGACCAGGTTGTTTTAGCAGATAGCATTGCTTGCCTGCCCAACCAGGCTTACCCCTCTTTCCTCTTAATAAGCCACCTGTTTTGTTTAGGTATATATCCCTCAGGCAAAGTAATCCAATCTCAAGTTCCGAGATTAATGCTGCTTAGTCTATGAAAATAGTGCCATTCCCAGAGTATTCTCCTTGCCAGTGGTTAGATTAGTACCAGCCCCAAATTCCTCTTCATAGGTTTTCTCCATATAATGCTGAGAAATGCATATAATCTTGTTTCAGAATTAGTCCTGGGAATTTCATAATTCCCCCGAAGTGAACTCCAGAAGTCACACTAGATATCACCTATCATATTCATTGTATTTGCTTACATGTAGTCTGTTTTTTCTCTGTGTTTATTTTCTGGTGAATTATTATTTCCCTCCCATGTGCACATTGCTTATATTCTGTGTCTCAGAGGGTTATTCAAGATTAATTAGTGTTCCCCTGGGTATAGAAAGTGACAACTTCTGCAGTTTATCATTGGAGCACATTATCAATTACTTTGCTCTACAAAAATCCAGATGAAAATATTTTACATTTCAGTGAATGTGTTAAAATAATATGCAAACAAATATGCTGTATGCATTAATTAAAATTGGGTAATTGTGTCGCTATAGATACAAAGTTTTAGTGTCTGTTAAATATGACATCAGATGAATTACATGAATTTGAATAACTTCATCTTATGGGATAGCATATTGCAATGTTTATTTCATTGGATCATCAAAGCATATTTTTACAACTGAATATATATATGCAGATACAACATATATCTATATTTTAAAAGTCACTTATTTAAAATTAATATATTCATCATAACATATTTAGCTACATAAACTATTTTTCTTTTTCTTTTTCGAGACAGAGTCTTGCTGTGTCACCCAAGCTGGAGTGCAGTGGCGTGATCTCGGCTCACTGCAACCTCCGACTCCTGGGTTTAAGTGATTCTCCTGACTCAGTCTCCCAAGTAGCTGGGACTACAGGCACACACCACCATGCTGGGCTAAGTTTTGTATTTTTAGTAGAGACAGGGTTTCACTATGTTGGCCAGGCTGGTCTTGAACCCTGACTTGGTGATCCGCCTGCCTCAGCCTCCTAAAGTGCTGGGATTACAAGCATGAGCCATCATGCCCAACCCTATTTTTCTTTTAAATCCATGTTCAAAATGGTATTTAGCTGAAGATTGCAGTACATTTTGTCCTATTTTTCAACTTAGGTTAACAACTTTTAAAGTTAAGTATATATTATGCACAAAATATTAGGTGCTGTACAGAATTTAATCATCAATAAGGAATTGACATACAGCTTGTATTTCATATGGGAGTACAAAGGATAATTAGAAAGACTACACAGGACCTCACATGGATGTGATCTAAGTGAGCATTATTTGGCCACAAAGTGGGATCATTTAGATATCATTCAGCTAAATAGGGATGCTTTTTAAAAAAGTGGCATATGAGATAAACAGATGAGATATGGAAAATCTGTTTAAGGGAAAATCACATGAAGTACAATTTGACAAGTACTTAATGAATGGGTCATTCTGGGTAAAGATAAATCTGTTAAATCAGTGACACTGCTGCATGAATGCATGTACCTACTTCAGGAAAAATGAATGTTTCTGTTTCACAGATATTTAGGAGTCACCATATGAAGGTAATGGGGCAGAAAGGTTCTGCGTTTAGTATGGCCTTAAAGGCCAGTCTGAGGACTCTGTATTTCATCTGTTGCTTTTGGGGAGTTAATAACATTTATCAATTGCAAAATACCATGCTCAGTCTTCTAGTTCAGGGAGGTTAATCTGTTAACAGTGTAAAGCTATGGAAGGATACAGGCCAAGGCATCTGGTTGGAGGGGATATGGTGAACATAAAACCTCATAGGCATTGGCAACTGATTAAATTTGGATTTAAGTGTGCTTCTGAATATCCTAATTGTTTATGGAAATGAATAGTGTCTTATTAATTACACTAGGGAAGTCAGGGTAAATGGTTTGTGAGAGAATAAAATTAATTCTGTTTAGGCATTTCACAAATTAATAAGAACTTTTGTGATCCACAGTGCTAGAATTGCCAGTACCTATCTTGACAATTTAATTAAAAGTAAATAGTTGGCCGGGGGTGGTGGCTCACACTCATAATCCTAGCACTTTGGGAGGCTGAGGCGGGTGGATCAAGAGGTCAAGAGATTGAGACCATACTGGCCAACATGTTGAAACCCCAACTCTACTAAAAATACAAAAATTAGCTGGGTGTGGTGGCACGTGCCTGTAGTCCCAGCTACTCAGGTGACTGAGGCAGGAGAATCACTTGAATCCGGGAGGCACATGTTGCAGTGAACCGAGATCGCACCACTGCACTCCAGCCTGGTGACAGAGCCAGATTCCATCTAAAAAAAAAAAAAAAAAGTTTTTTTCAGCATAGTGTAGATTTGTTTATGGTCTCCTATATGCCACACCCTACTCTAAGTGCTGGAGTATTCAGCAGTTCACAAAACAGACACAAAGAAACAAACAGAAATCTTCTCTTCATAGAGTTTACATTTTAGTTTGAGAGTGGGGTGGGGACAGTAAAGGACACTGAGAAGTAGCCAGTGAAATAGGAGGAAAATCCTGAGAGATGTTAAATTAAAAGAGATGTAGGGCCGGGTGTGGTGGCTCACGCCTATAATGCCAACACTTAGGGAGGCCAAGAAAGGAGGATCACTGAGCCCAGGAGTTCGATACCAGCTTGGGCGACATAACAAGATCCTGTCTCTAAATAAAAAATATACATGAGAGAAGTAAAAGAAATTTTAAGAAAGGAGTGATTGACTAGGTCAAATGCTGCTGGTAGATTAAGAGGAAGACAAGCAAAGGGTGATTACATTTGGCTAGATGAAAGTCCTTGGTGACTTTCTAAAGAACTCTTTTGAGAGAGGGTGGTGATAATGACAGAAATCTGATTAGAGTGGGATCAAGAAATAAGAGAAGAACTGCTAAAAGAGAAGAAGGAATGAATATGGACAACTATGTTACTTATTAGAGGAGTTTGCTATAAAGGATTGTGGATAAATGGGCCAGTGGATCAAGAGGAAATGGGATGTTTGTTTTGAAGTAGATTAAATTGCAGGATATACTTGTATATTGATGGAAAATCAACTGGAGAAGAAAGAATGATGACGAAGTAGATGGTAGAATTTCTAGAGTAATGTCTTTGAGTAGGTGAGGGGCAATGGTATCTAGCACACAAGTTGGAGAGCTTGGCCTTGGATACGAAGATGGGTGACTCATCCTATATGATAAGGGGAAGCAGTATTTATGGGCACAGCTGCAGGGTTTGGTAGATTTGATCATGGGAACTTATGGAGTCTGTTTTTACTGCTTAGTTATCCCTTCACTACAGGGAAGTAAGAATGAAGGAAATTAGCTGCGAATGAGTTTTTTGTATAACTTCCATCAATAATCAGAAATATGTTATTTTATAATGAGCTTAAAAGAGAAAAATCTTTAGAATAAATCCATGTTATAATTTAATATGCTCTTTTCACAGATATTTACAACATGAGGCAGTACAGGATGCTTTAGTATTTATATGAGATATTGATTTCTACATTATGTGAATTCTAAGATGCAAGTTTCAGTACCTCTAATGTCTATCAATAGCAAAGTAGTTGAATGCATCATAGTGTTTCCACACTGGGGAATACTAGTGTAGTTATTAGAAAATAAATTTAAGTTAGATTTATATATGTTATACTTGAGGGATATTCAATATGCTTTTGTCAAATCAGAAAAGCCACTTACAGAGAAATGTGCTTATTGTGATCCGTGGTTTTTTTAAAACAAACAAAACATGTGCTTTGTGTGTGTTTTTGTGTGTCGTGTTATTACTATGAAAAACAATATAAAATGATACAAAGTGTTGGCATTGATGACTGGAAGGGGTGGAGTATGGAAGGGTTATGGAGGGATTAGCAGGTTTATTTTTATAGATCTTTTCATTGTTTTATTGTTTCATTTTCACTCAGGTTAATGAGTACACTTCTTAAAATTCAAGACTAAAAATCAAAAACATCTAGAGACTCTGTGAAACACTCAATATATATTTGGGTAACACACCGAACATTAGAACCTAGACCTAACAATTTCATTCAGTAGTTCTTTCCATTAAAATAATCTGTATTGACACTTAGCACATCTTGGACCTTTTTTTATTACTATCCTATTTGCCTCTTTCTGTGTCCCTGTGGCATTATGGATCAATTAGTAATTTGGGTGAAGACAATATAAGTATTTGTCTAAGTATTCTATGAAGTCTAATTCAGATGAGCAGAATGTTTAGAGAATTCCAACCCCTGTTCCTTGAGTAGATTTTTATGTACTCTTTAGAAGAATTTTATTCCAGGGAAGCTGCTGCCTCTGGAATGGTCCCATGTGTGACTCCAAGTCTACTGCCTGTCCTTACAAGGCAATAATCCTTAGGCTTCAATGTGAAATGAATTAAGTTTTTAAAATGCCCAATTCATACCAAAATATGAGCATTAAAAAAGAATATTAGATGCAAGTTATTTTTCACCTCTACACTTACCTATCTTTCAGTAGTATTAATCATACCCGTCTTCTTGTAAGATTTTATTAACCTACCTTCTATGATGCACTAGCCCCCATCAGAAATCTTACCCAACCCATATTTTTCAGTCCAGACTTCCTCCCTGAGTTTCAGAGTACCTTACTTTACAGGTCCTCTCTACTAGATCAAACATTTCAAACCCAAAGTTTCTCAGGCTAAACTCCTGGTCTTTCCCACCAGTATTTTCCAATGTTTACCCTCTTAATGAATAGTACTATCATCTACTTAGTAGATTACTAAGGTAATCTACTCTTAGTAACTCCCTCTTTCTCATCCCTCATTCTCAGTTTACCATCAGTTCCTGTTGATTTTACTTCCATTTCTGTGTCACTCCCATATCCTCCTAACTAGTCTACCAATCATTTTTTCTGTACCTATCCATTCCCCTCACATTCTTTGGAGTGTAGTTAAATGTTTTGATACTGCTTTGAATTCATGAATGATTTCTCAATGCTCTTAGGATAATATGTCCAATACAAGGCTCTAGGCTATATCTCTATAGTCCTTGCTCTCTTGCTACAGTGTTCTAGCTACATTGACCTTCATTAGTTCATGTTTTGGCAAAGCTCTCTGTTATCCCTGAGCTTTACCACATACAGTTTCTATTGCGGGGTGAGGGAGATGTTTCATTCCCATATTTTTTACCTGGTTACCTCCTATTCAACCTTAAGATATCAGTTCAAGCATTACTTTCTCAGAGGAGCTTACCTGGATTTTTTAGGCTAAGCAAATTTTCATTGTTTCAGTTCTCATTGCACCATATACCTCTCCTTCTTAGTCACTGTCATAATAAAAGTTGACATTTGTTTGTATGATTTGATTAACATCTCTGCATTCTAGCAGAATTTTCAACTGTTTTTTCCAGCATTGTATGTCTAGTATTTAAAACCAAGTATGTTACTGCATAAATATTTGTTCAATAAATAGATGAACTTTCATAAAAATTCAAAAGTTTATCAATATTTCTTAAAATTTATCATTTTTAGCATTGATATTATAAGCATAAGATAAATACACAAACATTGAGATATGTAGAAGGATTAGTGTAAAGATGAGTGCATAATTTGACCTTTACATTTAAGATGAAAAAACTGGTTATTTATTTGTACATATACTTGCCAACTTCCTCCTACTTCCTTGTCATGTCTTCTATTATCTAGACAAAGTAAATACTGGGAATCATCAAAGAATATTATTTTGAAATATTTGGGATCCTCTTTTTAATTTTTTCCTTTTTTTCAGGGTCTGATCTTGGGATACAGTGAAGGCTGGAGGAATTGCTATTAATTAAAAACAATTTTTGCTGACTTTAGGGACTGGAATGGTATAATAAACTCTATATATAATAAAGAGGAATAAAAGTCACGTGAAATACCAGCAGGTCATTTGACAAATTATCTAGATTCTGTGTGTATATCTGTATTTAAGTCAAAACTTGCATGGAGTATAGCGTTGCAGTTGAGAATCATAGGTTTTAGAGGTATACAGCACCAAGCTCTGTCTACCTACCTTCTTTTAGCCTTAGTTTTTTCTTTTTTAAATGGAAAATATTAACCTAATCTACCTCTTGATGTTGGGAGAATAAAAATGTATCTGTTAATACTCTACAATAAAATATCTATATTCACAGATTTAATACATAAATACACACACACATATATATGTGTGTGTATCCATTTGTATCTATGTCAAGTTATCCACACACACACGTACATACACATAAACACACAAATATTTACCTTAGGACAGTAACTAGCACATTCAGTGCTCAAGAAAAGTTGGCTATATTTATAATTTAAGATGCTTATGTTGCATACTATCTAACTTACAATGCAAAATAACTAGGAAAAAAAAGGAAGAACTGATAGAATTTCAGGCAGTTTAAATAGCTTCCTGTCTCTTGGAATATTTTTGAGGTTGGGAAGAAATGTTTGGCCCCTATCATGTGGTGTTCTTTCTCTTACATAGCATATTTTCCAACGTCTTTATGACTTATAAGGTCAAGTGCTTATCGTACCTCTTCTCACAAACAATATCAAGTAAAATTGGGAAAAGTGCTTGGTAGATGTATCTGCAATGAATTTTTGTTTAGAACTTGTGTTTTGCTGTGACTGAATTTCTCTCAGTTTCAAAAATTTGACATTTAGCATAATCTTGAAATATGTGGTTCTTTCCACTGTTAGTTTTTAAGACTTAGCTTTTAAGACACCAGTCACCAAAAAGGCAATATCCTTCCCTTCCCTAAATGTGATAGTATCTTTGAACCACAAGTTAATGGAAATGAACAATTTTAACTGCCAAGCCACAACAGTGTCTCCAGTGTCTGTCATCTTGCTTTGAGCTGGTACAAATGCATGTGTTCTACATCTGTACTAGAGAGTTTAGCCTTGACATTCCTTCATCCTGTGCAATATTTGTTAAATAAAAGAAAAAGAAAGGGGCAGGCATGCTTTGCCCAGATGTGATATTTTGTCAGCCTGGAAATTCTTTGTCTATGGCTTTACTGTCACTGAACAGTATCCACCAGTGCTGGCCTTCTGTATCCAATTTAAATTGATGATTGCTAGAGTCATATTACCCTAATTTCTAATCAGCTAATTACAATGGATCTACTGTGCAGAACAAGAGTACTACAATTAATTCCAATAGAAGCTTTATTCTCAGTTTCATGTTTATAAATTCTGTATTATCTTATATAAGCCAGTTTAATTTTTAAGTATCTTTAAAACGTTAGAATAAAAGCAATCCAAACATTTTTAAAAATTTATCAGAAAACAAGGTCATGTATCACATTCATTCCTAAAAAATGCACAATGATTCTTATTTATAAAATCCATTGTCTTCTCTCAATCCTAGACACGAGAAAACATAAGAAATCTTGAGAAAACATAACAAATCTTGATAGTTTGTTCTTTCCACCTTCCCTTATCTCCCTTCTCCTGTTGCTTCTCTTTCTCTCTACTTTTTTTACTTCTCCTCCCAAAAGATATACCATATTTAGTTATGCTAATAAAGTGATATAAATGTCAAATGGATTAATCAGTTTTAGAACATATTCTTCAATCTGGCAGTGTAGTTTTAAAATATATAAGTTAGAAAAATATGTTTGAAACTAGGTTTGGACTAGGTTTTCCAATTATTTGTGTGTGTGTGCGTGTGTGTGTGTGTGTGTGTGTGTTTTAAATAGATAAATGGATATAGATGTACATATAGATGTATATAGATATAGATATGGATTTAGATATAGATAATCCTCAAGTATTTTTACTAGTAGCAATATGTTTACAAACAGTTTGGAGACTGCCACTCCAAAACATCAGTTCTAGAAAGGAATGAATCTTTTTACCATTATACTCCCAGAACCTAGCACTGGTGGTTACATGTTTTGGGAGTCAATAAATATTTATTAAATTAATTAATGGAAGATTTCAGCATACTTCATGGAGCTCAATCAAACATCAGTCAAGTCTCAGACACATCTGTTTGGTGCATGCTCTTGTCATTGTAGTCATTTAAACAATATCAAGTAATGTTTTAATGGCAAGTAGTAAGGTGATATCCTAAATAGATTTCATAGGCATTCATTTTCTCTGCATTTTGTATTTAAGATGTGGAGTTCAAATATTGCTAAATAATTAGTATAATAGAAAGTCTTTGAATCTGTGCCTGGTGACTCACTAGACAACGAAATGACCCATTTTCACTGAAACCCACTGACTGATGCCTATACTTGAATAAATGCTCACACTTAGTGGGATACTGCTTGCTGCCTATGCACTCTGCCTTTTTAAATTGTGGTGTATGCTAATTAAGAGTCATTCACATTTGTTTCCAAACATGTTTATGCTAGTTGTTATTTTTATTTACTATTAAATTTAATATTTAATTATTCATGTAATTGAATCAAGTATCATAAAAGCTGATGAAATGTGAGAGCAAAAAGAAATATTTCTAGGCTGGGCACAGTGGCTCACGCCTGTAATCCCAGCACTTTGGGAGCCCAAGGTGGGTGGATCACCTGAGATCAGGAGTTTGAGACCAGCCTGCCCAACATGGTGAAACCCCATCTCTACTAAAAATTAGCTGGGCATGGCAGCACACACCTGCAGTTCCAGCTATATGGGAGGCTGAGGCAAGAGAATCACTTGAACCCAGGAGGTGGGGGTTGAAATAAGCTGAGATCGTGCAACTGCACTCTAACCTAGGTGACAGAGTGATACTCTGTCTCAAAAAAGAAAAAAAAAAAAAAACGTTTTCAAGAAAAGTTAATGTTTTGGAAAGTTTTGGCTAAAATTGTGGTTAAATTAGGTGTGGAAAAATAATTGCACATTATTGGAGCGAGAATCATAAACATCTAGATGATTTTCATGAGCAAGTCACTTAAAAAGTACCTTTAGGTCCCTGCTATGCTTTCCAGAAGTTGATACTGTAATTTATAAATGATGCGTTGAAGGTAATTTGTATAAGAAAGATTTTAAGAAACTCTGAGGAGCAGTCACTTGCCCAGAAAAGGCCTTATTTATGGTTTTAAAATGGTAACTACTTGGACATGTGTGTGTTTTACATTAAAAATTATGCTTTGTGTGCTTTGTGTGATCCTCTCTTTAACTGTTCCTTTAACAAACTCACTAATGACAGTCCAGCTGTGTCAGATTAAGAGGATTTCTACTGTAGTTCAACTTTGAGAGTTCATTTCACTCTTCTTTCATGGTTCTGGGACAATGTAATTGAAAAATCCTGATATAAAGGCAAGGTGTTAAAATCAATTACAATTTGCAATTTCCTTGTATGAAACATGATTTTCTTAATATTATACTACCCAAAGAAAATTGAGAAATAAGTAAAAATATACAGCTGATAGATGGGATAGCAAAAGTTACTCAGATTTTCTCATTTCGAATATCTTTCATAACAGCCTCATTATTTTAACTGATTAACAATAATTTAAGTTAGAATTATGACTGCAAGCCCAAACAAAAAATTCGAAAGCATATTTTAATATATTGGGGATCTATAAAAGTTTCCATATGAAAAGTGTTTATCAGAAGATGTTTCAAATTCTTCATTTTAGGATGTACAAAAATGGTTAAAACTCTGTGCAAGCTTTCAAGAAACAACAGTGGACAACATCAAATTGACACAAAGGAGATAGATGGATGATGAGTTTACTTCTCACTAAAAAGATAAGAGAGACTTCACCTAGAAAGTGTGGTTTAAACTGCAGCTTAAAATAAGCAGTTTCTGGTATACAGCTAGAGGGAAAGGTCATTTCAGAGGGAGGAAACTAGACTAACAAAGGGCGATAGGAGGAGCGCAGAAAGTATTACAGAGGGAAGAAACTGGGGGTCAGGATAAGAAGGGAGCTACCCGAAAGCCAAAGTGTTGGAACTTTTAAGTAAGTTGGTTATTTTAGGTACAGATGGTCCTTGAGTCTAGAAATGATAATTTATGGAACATCTGTTAAGATAGGTATAAAATGTTATGGGAGAACCTGTAAAATAATGACTGGTTCTGCTTATTGTGAAGCTTCTTCATAGATGAGATGACACTTCATTTCCATCTGAAGCATACACATGTTGGAGCTACTTAGAGGGCTTTGTTTGAAGTGAGAAGAGACTAGAAGCAGAGATAGCAATACTGAAAGGGTGTAATGCAAAATCACTCATGAACTTAATGAAACAATTTTATTTCATTTTTCTGGCAGTTCTTGTTGATTTTTATTTTTTATTTTTTATTTTTTATTTATTTATTTTTTTATTATACTTTAAGTTCTAGGGTACATGTACATAGCGTGCAGGTTTGTTACATATGTATACTTGTGCCATGTTGGTGTGCTGCACCCATCAACTCGTCAGCACCTATCAATTCGTCATTTACATCAGGTATAACTCCCAATGCAATCCCTCCCTGCTACCCCTTCCCCATGATAGGCCCCTGTGTGTGATGTTCCCCTTCCCGAGTCCAAGTGATCTCATTGTTCAGTTCCCACCTATGAGTCAGAACATGCGGTGCTTGGTTTTCTGTTCTTGTGATACTTTGCTAAGAATGATGGTTTCCAGCTGCATCCATGTCCCTACAAAGGACACAAACTCATCCTTTTTTATGGCTGCATAGTATTCCATGGTGTATATGTGCCACATTTTCTTAATCCAGTCTGTCACTGATGGACATTTGGGTTGATTCCAAGTCTTTGCTATTGTGAATAGTGCCGCAATAAACATACGTGTGCATGTGTCTTTATAGCAGCATGATTTATAATCCTTTGGGTATATACCCAGTAATGGGATGGCTGGGTCATATGGTACATCTAGTTCTAGATCCTTGAGGAATCGCCATACTGTTTTCCATAATGGTTGAACTAGTTTACAATCCCACCAACAGTGTAAAAGAGTAAATTCTAAATTAATAAAATTTAATAAGAAATATTTATTTCCTTTTATTTCATTAGGTGCATTTATTTTCAGAAATTGCATCATTATATTGGTATCTTGAAAGAACTTACCTAAAGTAAAAAAATTAATAAACTTTTAGATCAAACACTGTGTTATTGCTAAATAAAATGAAAGGCAAAATTAAAATTAACTTTTTTGTACATAAAAGAAAATGTTTGCTCAAATTGTTTGTTGTTAAAAGGAAACTAAAATTGGATTTTAAATAATTTTGAAGGATTCCAAATTGTTGTCATGTTTCAGTTTTATGTAACTTTAAGTGAAATGTCTTCTTTAGGTATTAGGGAGTTTTCTTCATAAATCATTAAAGAAAATGTTCTTAAAGTGGACGTTCATTTTTGTACATGATTAATAGGAAGGAGTACCGTTTTATTTTTATTTTTTTCAATGCTCTCCTGGCTTTCAGTTGAGAAGTTAACTTACTTTGTAAATATGCAAAATAGTGACAAAATAGTTTAATCATACAGAAGTGTTTTGTAAAATGCATATAGCCCTAGAAAATATGAATACTGTTTATATGTAGAATTATCTAAAATATGTTAGGAAAGTCAATATTTGTAAGAATTTGCAGAATTCAAACATCCATATTTTGGGAATTATAATTTTTGTGCATTGAGAAACACAATTTTTAAAATGAAATTTTTAAATTAATAAATGTAAAAACATCAATTAAAAATATTTTTTATCCTACTATCCAGAAAGTACTTTGTAGGATATAACTTTTATATGTACAAAAAGACTATGTAAACTACCTTTTACAAACCATAGTCTCATAAAATTATATTGATACATCATTTTTCTTCAGTTCTTTAGCATATCTCTTTAGCATCTTTTAATATTCAAAATTATTTTTCCAGAACACGATCTTAATGACTTACACAAAGGTTATCCTATTTGATGTGTCAGATTTTATTTGACCACAGATGACTGGCACTTAAACTTTTTAAAGAGTCTCTAATGTAACCATGGGGACGAACTACCTGAGACCTAAATGTCTCTACCCATCTCTTAAAAGTATAGTACAGGGCTAGGGTTAAGGTAAGTAAGCCTTATGCATCTTAAAGCTTTTGATTCATAGTATGAATTAGCTTTCCAATTTGTATGCTGCTTTCTCTAAACTTCCCCATCCTGAGTAGTATCTTTGTTTTCTTTTTTGTTATTTTTAAATTATTTGGAGCTAACCTATGAGGATGCAGATGCATAAGAATGACACAGTGGACTTTGGGAGTCGGGGGAAAGGATGGGAAGTCGATGAGGGATATAAGACTACAAACTGGGTGCAGTGTATTCTGCTTAGGTGATAGG
Source organism: Chlorocebus sabaeus (assembly GCF_047675955.1). Classification (NCBI taxonomy): domain Eukaryota; kingdom Metazoa; phylum Chordata; class Mammalia; order Primates; family Cercopithecidae; genus Chlorocebus; species Chlorocebus sabaeus. Next base: position 31,984,743 of record NC_132910.1, read on the forward strand.
TACACCAAAATTTCACAAATCACTACTAAAGAACTTACTCAAGTAACCAAATACCACCTGTTCTCCAATAACCTATGGAAACAAAAAAAATTTAAAAAATATTTTTTAAGGTTTAACATTGTTTACGATTATTAGTGATTTGTATATTTTTGTAAATTTTATATTAATGTATTTTTCTGTTAATTTATACAGGTGCCTTTTGCCATTTAGGTTGCAAATATTTTTCTCTTCCTTACTTGCTTTGATATTTTGTTTATGGGATTTTGAAATGCAGATACTTATACTTCAATGAGCTGAATCTAAGAATCTTTCTTTCTCTCTCTCTCTCTCTCTCTCTTCCTTCCTTCCTTCCTTCCTCTCTTTCTTTCTCTCTCCTTTTCTTTTCTTCTTCCTCTTCTTTTTTTTTTTTTTTTTTTTTTTTTTGAGGCAGAGTATCTCTGTGTCACACAGCCTGGAGTGCAGTGGCACGATTTCAGCTCACTGAAGCCTCGACCTCCTGGGTTTAAATGATCCTCCCATCTAGCCCCTCAAGTAGCTGGGACTAGAGTTGTGCGCCACCACACTTAGCTAATTTTTTGAATTTTGTAGATACAGGGTCTTGCCTTGTTGCCCAGTCTGGTCTTGAATTCCTGAGCACAAATAATCCTCCTGCCTGAGCCTCCCAAAGTGCTGGAATTACAAGAATGAGCCACTGTGCCCGGGCGAATCTCACTTTCTTTTTTCTAAGCTGTTAGGTATGCACATGTGTGTGTGTGTGTATGTGTGTGTGTGTGTGCACGCTCGCGTGTGAGTGCATGTGTGTGTATATATGTTTGTATGTTTGTGGTGGACTATAGTAAATGGCACAGAAGAGACAAAATCACACAAGTAAACTTTGAAATGTCAGTTTACCATATATCATTCTAATCATTTGGGGCAAAGTCAAAGAGCCTATGTGAAGAGTTCACATGTTTATGAATTACAGGAATCATTTGAGTTGCAAGGGTGAGTTGAAAATGTCTTGGGGTTAATTATTTTTTTTTCCAAATGAAGATATTACTTTGACAATCAGGAACCAGGACATACTCTCCTCAAAATGGTGAATTTGGTTGATTTTGAAAATACGAAGAAACAATTCTCAGGAAGATGAAAAGTTAGGCTGCAATTGTCACAACAAAACTTTTATCTGATGAGAACTTGAAGCTGACTACAGGGGTGACAATAAATGTTTCCCATTAGAAGTGACACTGCATATTTTAGATGATGAAATACTATTGTTAGTGGTTGTAGAACTTCAATGTTGCCAGAATATTTCATCAAGCAGAGTCTCTGCATGTGGTAAAATTTCATCAAGTGGCGTCGCTGCATGAGGTAAAATTTCACCAAGTTAAAAATGCTTATGAACACTATTTTATAAAATATGTATTTATATATTTGGCAAAATTATAGAGAAAAGTAAGAAATGAAAAACATAAATTTCAGGGTAGTAGTTACCTCTGGGAAAGAGGGAAGCGGGTGTAATCAGGGAGGGTAAATAGGGGACAACAACTGGACTGGGAATGTCTAAGTCGGTGCTGGTCACACAGGGTTGTTTTACAGTATTCCGTATCTCTTGTATATGCATTGTGAATAGGCTTTGTTTGAATAGGATGTTGAAATATTTTAATAACTAGCTTTAACAATCACAAAAATATTTACAGTGAATACAAGAATGGTCAAAACACATTGAATGCATCATACGAACCCTCAAGTCCTGGTTCCCTTCCTAGTCATTTTCTCACACTGTGTTGACTAATAACTTCTCATGTCTGTGTGCTGCCTCTAGTGCTCCCTCATTCCTCTCTGGTGCTTGGCCCTCCTTGTTTTGGTGTCCAGCGTTTTCTCTGAAGAGATATCCTAGGGAAGTTCTCCCCAGCAGCATACAAATAAACTTGAGTTCCCAAATCTGACTCGCCTCCAGTGCGGAGTTGACTTACCTATGCCCTATTGCCTTGGAATTGCATGTTCATGCTCCATGTTTTCCACGTGGGGAGTCGGGTAGTATAGTAAGCTAATCTATGAAAGTTGTTAATAAAAGAAGTAGAGTCTCTCCTCTTGTATTTCTCCTGTCAATTTAGAGACAATGTGCCCTGCCTTATGTTGTCTGCTTAAAACTGTGAAGTGATAGTTTCCATCCTACATCTCTTTTCTCAGGTCCAAACCTCTGTATTCAGCTGTATGCACACTTGTATATCAGATATACATAAAATTGAATGCATAGATTTTCATACTTATCCAAAACCACCTCTTTCTCTCCCACATTTTGACTAATGGCAGAGCTACTGTCTGCTGGTTCAGGTAAGGCACATAGGAGATATCCTAAAGCCATCTCCTCCTCACCTCTCCATTTTTAGTGATGTTTCCTTTGCCATCGGTCTCCTTTTCTGCATCCCTCTGTTGTAGTTAAGGGCTTCATTTTTACTCAGCTGGATTATGTATGCGGTAAAAAATTTTAAAAATTACAAATGGCCTCCCTACTGATCTATAATGTCGTCCAAGCAAATTTATTCTCTACCCACGGTGAACGCTATAGCACATTCATCTGTCAATGCCATTCTCCTGTTCAAAAATCACAATGTCTTCTCATTGTCCATATCAGTATTCCCCAAATACATACCTCAGAGGGACAGAAAGATGATTCAGTAAAGTGCATGAAAAAAAAAATTAGCACTTCTATTTATATTTGTTTTGAATGTAACACAAGGATACAATGCTTTGTATAATAAAAGGATAGTATCAAGAAAAACTTCATTTTACATTAAAATGTGTTTGAAGCATACAGTGCATTTTAAAAATGTTTTCACCAAAACCATTGTCTATCACTTGAAATACTAAATTCTTATATTGAAAAAAATTTCATAGTCTAAGATGTTATTATTGTTAAACAATAGTGTAGTAGTCTTTTCTTGCTGGACATTTCATATGAGTGTTCTATACAATTATTTACTGCCATCAAGTTTGTGTCCTATTTGTTCATACATCTGTAATGTGTGTTTATATATATGTGGGCATGCATGTGTGTATATATATGTGTATATATATGTATGTATATATGTATGTGTGTATATATGTATGTATATATAAGAGTGTGTGTGTATATATATATGTATACCACACACACAGTGGTGGGAAAGATCTAATGCATTGAGCTGATTTTATTTCAGATGCTTGCTCTGCAGTTATGACATTTGGGTTATACAATCTGCCCAAATTATGGCTAAGCTGTTAAAAAGCTCCATGGCATTGCAGTACTGGGGAATGATGGGCAATTTCTTAAAGCTTAAAGATTAATATGTTCAATAATAGCAATACATTATTGAATTCATGTTTTGAAAATCTTGATGTGTCTTTTTAATTGCCTGTGTTCAAGATAGTTAAAGTGCATTCAGTTATTTTTTTATGCCCTCAGGATAAAGGCACCTGGGATTTTTACTCAGTTAGAGCAGATATTTTGGTGGTATTTATTGGTCAATGAAGATTTCTCATGGAATTTTCTGTAAACTCTGTTGCTCTAATGTCTGGATAGTGTGTTTATGGTTCTTGGGCTTTCTTCCTTCTTCAGTCTTTAGGGTAACTGTGTTTTAGGTTTCATTAATCTACTGTAAAATTTTCTGCTCTAAATGAATGATTATTTGGAGGCAAAATGCAGTCAGAAATTAAGATAAACATATAACTCTAAGCATGTCCACAGATCCACCTTCTATATTGCACTGAGTTAATAATTTGTGCAATTCAATATTCATTATTCTAAGCTTTTTGAGACGAGGGAATGGGTCTGACTCAATTGCTTAGGCTGGAATGCACAGGCCTGATCATAGATCATAGCTTACTGCAATCTCCTGGGCTCAAGGAATCCTTCCACTTCAACCTCCTGAGTAGCTGGGACTATAGGCATGCATGCCATCATGCCTGGCTAATTTTTAACTTTTTTTTTTTTTTTCTTTTTTCTTTTTCTTGTAGAGACGAGATCTCTTTATATGGCTCAGGCACTCCTAGCCTCAAACGATCCTCTTGCCTTGGTCACCCAAAGTGTTGGAATTATAGGTAGGAACCATCAGACCTAGCTATTCTAACATATTATTTTAAAATTAAAATAGGTATTTTCATCTGTTGAAGTAACAAACATCCACACACTTTTATTTCCTAGTCCCTTTAGTCAGACCCACAAAATATAATATTTTAATAAAAGACATTAAGAGTGAATTCTAGGGTGATGCCAGTTAATTAATAATACTTAATCTATTACTTTTATTTATAAATAATTCCCTAGGAGTTTGTGTACTATACAGAATAAATGACAGTCAAAACTTTCAATGAGACTGATTGACTACAATAGGCGTTATCCATTTAATTATCTATAACATATCTCTTGTGCACTTACTATTTCCAGTAATCTAATTTCTGACTAAGCAATCTCTCTAATATTATGGAAAGAAAATATTTAAGATGAGGTAAAGGTAACACTGAAAAATACAAAGATAAGCTATCGTCTATTGGTGCCAGATACAATGTGACTGAAATACTGATTTTAAAATAAACATTCTGGAATCATGACAGGAAATGTATTTTATGTCTTAAACTTGAGTCTATAAAAGCTAGAATGAGTAGACAGAATTGGTATGGTAAGTGGGTTCTGCAGCTGTGTTGGCTCCACAGATGCTTTGCATGTGTTGTTCTTGAAGAGCAAATAAAAGAGAAACCCCCTCATTTTTCAAGAGCATGGGAATATGTCTTTTTTTTTTCATTTTAATAATGGTACCAGATATGATTCTCATTCTATTTTCTTAAAATATTTGAAACAGTGAGTAGACACTTCATCTTGAAGACACAGCTGTTCAGACGATCAGGCACAAAAGAAGCCCAACAATATTCTCAAAGTGAAATTGCAATTGTAATTATGTGAACGTTAGCTACTGGAATTATAAACATGGGGCCCCAAGAGGAAAACTGGGAAGCTGCCAACTTCATTTTCTGAAACTATTCACATATATCACAAAGAAACTTACACTTTTCACCCTTCTCCACTTATTGGCATGCAAACCATCTCCTTGCTCTCTGTTTGAAGAGCTGCTCTTGCTTCTCTTGCTGCTTCTAGTCAAAGGTGGAAGTCAGGTGGCTGCAAGTTGCTTAAATGATTTCCTCTCATCTGCTCATAATGAACAGCTGCAGTAAATTGTTCAACATCATTTTGAATATGCATAACCCAATGCACAGCTCAGATTTTTAAATGTAACTATATTCTTGGCTATTCCACTGTTTGCATTGTTCATTTTAAGGCATTTAAAAATTGATACAAATCAAATTATTGTTGCAGTTTGATACTAAAAAAAGGCTTATTATTACAGGACCATTGAGATATGTTTTTTAAAAATATTATTATACATTAAGTTCTGGGATACATGTGCACAACATGCAGGTTTGTTACATAGGTATACATACACGTGCCATGGTGGTTTGATGCACCCATCAACCCATCATCTACATTAGGTATTTCTCCTAATGCTATCCCTCCCCTAGCCCCACAACCACTGAAAGACCCCTGTGTGTAATGTTCCTCTCCTTGTGTCCATGTGTTCTCATTGTTCAACTCCCACTTATGAATGAGAACATGTGATGTTTAGTTTTCTGTTCCTGTGTTAGTTTGCTGAGAATGATGGTTTCCAGCTTGATTCATGTCCCTGCAAAGGACATGAACTCATCCTTTTTTATGGCTGCATAGTATTCCATGGTGTATATGTGCCACATTTTCTTTATCCAGTCTATCATTGATGGACATTTGGGTTGGTTCCAAGTCTTTGCTATTGTGAACAGTGCTGCAATAAACATACGTGTGCATGTGTCTTTCTAGTAGAATGATTTATAATGCTTTGGGTATATACCTAATAATGGGGTTGCTGGGTCAAATGGTATTTCTGGTTCTAGATCCTCGAGGAATCGCCACACTGTCTTCCACAATGGTTGAACTAATATACACTCCCACCAACAGTGTAAAACTATTCCTATTACTCTATATCCTCTCCAGTATCAGTTGTTTCCTGATTTTTAATGATCACCATTCTATCCGTCGTGAGATGGTATCTCACTGTGGTTTTGATTTGCATTTCTCTAATGACCAGTGATGATGAGCTTTTTTTCATGTTTGTTGGCCACATAAATATCTTCTTTTGGGAAGTGTCTGTTCATATCTTTTGCACACTTTTTGATAAGATTTTTTTTCTTGTAAATTTGTTTATGTTCCTTGTTGATTCTGGATATTAGCCCTTTGCCAGATGGATAGATGCAACAATTTACTCCCATTCTGTAGGTTGCCTGTTCACTCTCATGATAGTTTCTTTTGCTGTGCAGAAGTTCTTTAGTTTAATTAGATCCCATTTGTCAGTTTTGGCTTTTTTTGCAATTGCTTTTCATGTTTTAGTCATGAAGTCTTTGCCCATGCCTAGGTACTGAATGGTATTGCCTAGGTTTTCTTCTAGGGTTTTTATGGTTTTAGGTCTTATGTTTAAGTCTTCAATCCATCTTGAGTTATTTTTTGTATAAGGTGTAAGGAAGGGGTCCAGCTTCAGTTTTCTGCATATGGCTAGCCAGTTATCTCAACACCATTTGCTAAATAGGGAATCCTTTCTCCATTGCTTGTTGTCAGGTTTGTCAAAGATCAGATGGTTGTAGATGTGTGGCATTATTTCTAAGGCCTCTTTTCTGTTCCATTGGTTTATATATCTGTTTTGGTACCAGTACCATGCTGTTTTGATTACTGTAGCCTTGTAATATAGTTTGATGTCAGGTAAAATGATGCCTTCAGCTTTGTCATTTTTGCTTAGGATTGTCTTTGCTATATGGGCTCTTTTTTGGTTGGGCTCTTTTTTGATTCTATATAAAATTTAAAGCAGTTTTTTCTAACTCTGTGAAAAAAGTCAGTGGTAGCTTGATGAGGATATCATTGAATCTATAAATTACATTGGGCAATATAGCCATTTTCATGATATTGATTCTTCCTATCCATGAGCATAGAATGTTTTCCATTTGTTTGCGTCGTCTCAAACAATTTCTTTGAGCTCTGGTTTGTACTTCTCCTTGAAGAGGTCCTTCACATCCTTTGTAAGATGTATTCCTAGGTATTTTATTCTCTTTGCAGCAATTGTGAATGGGAGTTCACTCATGATTTGGCTCTCTGATTGTCTATTATTGGTGTATAGGAATGCTTGTGATTTTTTGCACATTGATTTTATATCCTGAGACTTTGCTGAAACTGCTTATCAGCTTAAGGAGATTTTGGACTGAGATGATGGGTTTCTCTAAATATACAATCATGTCATCTGCAAACAGAGACAATTTTACTTATTCTCTTCCTATTTGAATATGCTTTATTTCTTTCTCTTACCTGATTGCCCTGGCCAGAACTTCAATACTATGTTGAATAGGGGTGATGAGAGAGGACATCCTTGTCTTGCACCGGTTTTCAAAGGGAATGCTTCCAACTTTTGCCCATTTACTATGATACTGCCTGTGGGTTTGTCATAAACAGCTCTTATTATTTTGAGATACATTCCATCAATACCTAGTTTATTGAGAGTTTTTTAGCGTGAAGGGGTGTTGAATTTTATTGAAGGTCTTTTCTGCATCTATTGAGATAATTATCTAGTTTTTGCTATTGGTTCTGTTTATGTTATGGATTACATTTGTTGATTTGTGTGTGTTTTACCAGCCTTTGCATCCTTGGGACATAAATGCTTAAACCAGGAAAAGTGTTCTGGAGGTGAGCAGTGAATTAGAATACTGAAGAACTTGTCCTTTCTCATGACTGTTTTACTTGTGAACTTAGTAAGTGGTTTCCTCTCTATTTCATCCTCTCTCAGATGGTAAGAATAATGCTTGTCATAACCACATCAGTAGGGAATTGTGAAGGACCTTGAAACTGTAACCTACTATCCACTTACAGTTACTTACAAGTGTGTTGAAAATAAAGTACTGAATCTTAAAGACATAGTCAAGATGAAAACTGGTTCAAGACGGAAACTGAATTGAAAAGATCGTCAGTTGGGCAGGGCCCTTTCTATTGCTACATTTCATAATAGCAGCAGCTGTCTATTGACATTTACATTTTCCACAGTAAAAATGAAAGACAAGACTCTAATCATAGAAATAGTGTTTTTCTCTACACAGAATAAAAGACCATGCAAAAAGGTAAAGATATAGCGACTTTAAGAAATATTTAATTTCAAATTTTGGCTTTAGTTCTGAATCAAACCAAGTATGGAACTGCATATACCAAAAGGACTTTTTCCCTTAATAACAACTGCCTAACTACCATATGCTATATGAATACTGGGCAGTTAAAAATATAAGATCAAAAGCAAAAGTATAATATCCTATAAGACAGTATATTTATGACTTCCAAAAAAGATGAAATTTATTCAACAAAATACAAAAGTGCAAACTGCAAACTGCAGAGGTAAAGTTTAAAATACATTAAGATAACTGTCAGAAATTCTGATTTGTAACCATCAAAATCAATGAAAAAAAAGAACAAAAGAAGATCTACACACTGAGAGATGATGTTTTGTAATATGCATAAGAAGCAAAAGATTAATCAATATCCAAAAATAAATACAAAGAATCTTGTAATTTGCAAGAAAAAGAATAACTCGAAATAATAGGGAAAAATTTTAATAGGTACTTCACAGAAAGAAAATCTGAACAGCCAATAAAATATGCCCAGTCTAATAAATAATCAAGTAAATAAAAATTAAAACCACATTGAGAGATCATTTATAACTCACCATAGTGGGAAAAAAACAGTTTGTTAATGTATTGTGTTGTTGAGGTTGAGGGTTAACCAGATCACTTATACAAGACTTCTCATGGATACAAAATAATATAACTACTCTGAAAAATAAATTGGCATAATCTGTACACTCTTTTGTGTTTCTGTCTTTGTATTTCCTATAAATTAAGAAAAATATTTATTTTGTATTTCTGAATGAATTAATTTTAAGGTAACCAAATAAGTGATAAGGAAAAGTTTTGCTATATAGAGGAATTCAAGCTAATAAATTCAGGATAAATGATAGAATTACAGAGTCACCATTTTTCAACCCTTAGAAAAAATATTTAGGTAGCTTTCAATAATAGATGCTAATACCACTGGGTGAAATTTCATGGGAAATCTTGTAATGAAGTAATTAGACCGACACTATCTGAACCTACTGATTGAACTCAGGAGATCTAAAATTGGGGCAATAGGCAGTATAGAGCATCACATATTAAAATTTCTTACTCAGAAAAAAAATTATACTACATTTAGTCAGATCAGTTTACAGGGAATAGAGGAATATGGATAGTAGAACAAACAGCATGATTTTCCTGGATCGGTAAAATCCAGAATGTGAGACATTTCAGGATAATGTTTTTCAGGATCTGGTTTCTCCAACAAATCAGTAGCATAGAAGATAAAAAGAATAATGGGGATTGTTGTAAAGGAAAAAAGATGCAAGAGGTCATATAGTATGACAAAACATAATATCACTTGAATTTTGATTGGTCAAACCAACTATAAAAAATAGACAGTCAATTAAATGTTAATAAAGGTGAAAATAAAATGTGAACTAGGTATTAGATGACATTAAGGAAAGTATTTTGTTAGGTATAATAATGTCATAATGTTTTCTTTAAAAATGTTACAAGATAAGGATCTATGCTGAGTGTTTGCAGGTGAAATGAGATATCTTACATTTGCTTTAACAAAACAAAGCTGCTAAGATAATAGAATTCAGGGTTTTAAATAAATTATTAGTTATAAGGGTGGTGATGAAAAACAAGAGGTCTAGGATAACATCTGGATTTTGCCTTTGGTTTCAAGAGTGGTGCCATTTGCCAAGACAGGTGATACAGAAGCAACAGCAGGCTTCAGAAATTAAAATGACTTTAATTTTGAGCATAAGTTTTAAGATTCACAAAGGGCTTGATTGAGTTTGGAAACTATAAATTATCAGCAGCCTTCCACAGCTTTGTGAAATTTCCTAAAATTTCCTTCAGCAGTACCCAGGGGTGTCGCTACAAGTGCAGTGAAAAAAATGTCTGGATCAATCTGCTTTGGAATGTTAGTAGGTCAGATACAACCAAAGACCAAAGAGACATGAGCAATGGGGATTTTTTTTTTTTTTTAATTTATTTATTATTATTAAACTTCAAGTTGTAGGGTACATGTGCACAATGTGCAGGTTTGCTACATATGTATACTTGTGCCATGTTGGTGTGCTGCACCCATCAACCCATCATTTACATAAGGTATAACTCCCAGTGCAATCCCTCCCCCCTCCCCCCTCCCCATGATAGGCCCCGGTGTGTGATGTTCCCCTTCCCGAGTCCAAGTGATCTCATTGTTCAGTTCCCACCTATGAGTGAGAACATGCGGTGTTTGGTTTTCTGTTCTTGTGATAGTTTGCTAAGAATGATGGTTTCCAGCTGCATCCATGTCCCTACAAAGGACACGAACTCATCCTTTTTTATGGCTGCATAGTATTCCATGGTGTATATGTGCCACATTTTCTTAATCCAATCTGTCACTGATGGACATTTGGGTTGATTCCAAGTCTTTGCTATTGTGAATAGTGCTGCAATAAACATACGTGTGCATGTGTCTTTATAGCAGCATAATTTATAATCCTTTGGGTATATACCTAGTAATGGGATGGCTGGGTCATATGGTACATCTAGTTCTAGATCCTTGAGGAATCGCCATACTGTTTTCCATAATGGTTGAACTAGTTTACAATCCCACCAACAGTGTAAAAGTGTTCCTATTTCTCCACATCCTCTCCAGCACCTGTTGTTTCCTGACTTTTGAATGATCGCCATTCTAACTGGTGTGAGATGGTATCTCATTGTGGTTTTGATTAGGCCAACATTCAAATCCAGGAAATACAGAGAATGCCACAAAGATACTCCTCGAGAAGAGCAACTCCAAGACACATAATTGCCAGATTCACCAAAGTTGAAATGAAGGAAAAAATCTTAAGGGCAGCCAGAGAGAAAGGTCGGGTTACCCACAAAGGGAAGCCCATCAGACTAACAGCAGATCTCTCGGCAGAAACTCTTCAAGCCAGAAGAGAGTGGGGGCCAATATTCAACATTCTTAAAGAAAAGAATTTTAAACCCAGGATTTTATATCCAGCCAAACTAAGTTTCATAAGTGAAGGAGAAATAAAATCCTTTACAGATAAGCAGATGCTTAGGGATTTTGTCACCACTAGGCCTGCCTTACAAGAGACCCTGAAGGAAGCACTAAACATGGAAAGGAACAACCGGTACCAGCCATTGCAAAAACATGCCAAAATGTAAAGACCATCAAGGCTAGGAAGAAACTGCATCAACTAACGAGCAAAATATCCAGTTAATATCATAATGGCAGGATCAAGTTCACACATAACAATCTTAACCTTAAATGTAAATGGACTAAATGCTCCAATTAAAAGACACAGACTGGCAAACTGGATAAAGAGTCAAGACCCATCAGTCTGCTGTATTCAGGAGACCCATCTCACGCGCAGAGACATACATAGGCTCAAAATAAAGGGATGGAGGAAGATTTACCAAGCAAATGGAGAACACAAAAAAGCGGGGGTTGCAATACTAGTCTCTGATAAAACAGACTTTAAACCATCAAAGATCAAAAGAGACAAAGAAGGCCATTACATAATGGTAAAGGGATCAATTCAACAGGAAGAGCTAACTATCCTAAATATATATGCACCCAATACAGGAGCACCCAGATTCATAAAGCAATCCTTAGAGACTTACAAAGAGACTTAGACTCCCATACAATAATCATGGGAGACTTCAACACTCCACTGTCAACATTAGACAGATCAACGAGACAGAAAGTTAACAAGGATATCCAGGAATTGAACTCATCTCTGCAGCAAGCAGACCTAATAGACATCTATAGATCTCTCCACCCCAAATCAACAGAATATACATTCTTCTCAGCACCACATCGTACTTACTCCAAAATTGACCACGTAATTGGAAGTAAAGCACTCCTCAGCAAATGTACAAGAACAGAAATTATAACAAACTGTCTCTCAGACCACAGTGCAATCAAATTAGAACTCAGGACTAAGAAACTCAATCAAAACCACTCAACTACATGGAAACTGAACAACCTGCTCCTGAATGACTACTGGGTACATAACGAAATGAAGGGGATTGTTATAAGAGAGAAGTTAAATGATATGTTATCCTAGGTTGGATAGGAAAGTGCTAAGTCCGTCAAAGTGGTAATGGGAGCCGGGCACGGTGGCTCACACCTGTAATCCTAGTTTGAGACCAACCTGACCAATATGGTGAAACCCCATCTCTATTGAAAATACAAAAATTAATCGGATGTGGTTGTGTGCTCCTGTAGTCCCAGCTACTCAGGAGGCTATGACAGGTGAATTGCTTGAACCCGGGAGATGGAGGTTGCAGTGAGCCCAGATTGCTCCATTGCACTCTAGCCTGGGTGACAGAGCGAGACTCCATCTCAAAAAAAAAAAAAAAAAAAAAAAAAAAAAAGTGTTGATAGGTTAGCAAGTCTTCAGATAATATCAGTAAGGGTGGATAGAGGATAATAGGCATCTCAGAGGAGGTACGTATTGTTATAATCATCAAATAATGATCTGAATACAGCAGTGGAGGGTTAAAGCAAAATGCTGCTACTTGATTTTGGGGTTCTATAGTTAAGTAAGAGGGAATACAAAGTTTTAGCTTGCATGCTATTTAGAAGGGAGTAGAAGAACCCATCTGTGAATAGATTGGCAGTATAGAGTAGATGCTAGGTGATACATAAGTGCTCTAGAATAAAAGGCAAGCGTCAGTAGCAAAAAGAATGCTAGGTGTGAAAGAATGGGTGTCCCGGAATAGGACAGAGATTAGAGAAATGAGGGTGAGCTGGTCAGGGGCCAGCACTTTGGCTGGTGACCAAAGAAAAGTGGAGGAAAACATGTTAGATGAGTGGCTTTTGAGCCTTAGGGGCAGACCAAGTCCCAAGTGCTGCAAAGCCTCATGAGATTAGCAAATTTTAGGCGCTACTTATCATTGAAAAGGAATGTCACTGGGAATTTACTTATGTTGTCTCTGAAGAATCATTTTTCTTAGACTGTTATAGAAAAAAAAAATCAACACATCTATGCTTATTCCTTATTTTAAGATTTAGTTATTTTTACATTAATAATCAGTTGTATCACATTCCTATTATATATACTTTGCTATTTTTTAAATTTTTATTATTTTTAATTATAATTCAAGTTCCAGGATACATGTGCAAAACGTGTATGTTTATTACATAGGTATACATGTGCCATGGTTGTCTGATGCACCCATCAACCCATCATCTACATTACGTAATTCTCCTAAGATTATCCCTCCTTCCTAATCCCCCACCCCCTGACAGGCACAGTATTTGATGTTCCCCTCCCTGTGTCCATGTGTTCTCATTGTTCAACCCCTTATGAGTGAAAACATGCAGTGTTTGGTTTTCTGTTCCTGCGTTAGTTTGCTGAGAATGATGGTTTCCAGCTTCATGCATATCCCTGCAAAGGACATAAACTCATCATTTTTTATGGCTGCATAGTATTCCATGGTATATATGTGCCACATTTTCTTTATCCAGTCTATCACTGATGAACATTTGGGTTGGTTCCAAGTCTTTGATATTGTGAACAGTGCTGCAATAAACATATGTGTACAAGTGTCTTCCTAGTAGAATGATTTATAATCCTTTGGGCATATACCCAGTAATGGGATTGCTGGGCCAAATAGTATTTCTGGTTCTATGTCCTTGAGGAATCGTCACACTGTCTTCCACAATGGTTGAACTAATGTGCACTCCCACCAACAGTGTAAAACCTTTCCTGTTTCTCCACATTTTTTCCAGCATCTGTTATTTCCTGATGTTTTAATGATCACAATTCTATCTGTTGTGAGATGGTAACTCATTGTGGTTTTGATTTGCATTTCTCTAAGGACTTGTAATTATGATTTTTTTTTTCATATGTTCATTGGCCGCATAAATGTCTTGTTTTGAGAAGTGTCTGTTCATATCCTTTACCCACTTTCCGAAAAGTTGTTTGTTTTGTTCTCATAAATTTGTTTAAGTTCCTTGTAGATTCTGGATATTAGCCCTTTGTCAGATGGATAGATTGCACATTTTTTCTCCTATCTGTAGGTTACCTGTTCATGCTGATGACAGTTTCTTTTGCTGTGCAGAAGCTCTTTAGTTTAATTAGATCCCACCACCAGGACCCTGGGTTTCAAGCACAAAATCGGGTGGCCGTTTGGGCAGACACTGAGCTAGCTACAGGAGCTTTTTTTCATACCCACTTGAAGAGGCAGTCTGTCCCTTAGCAGAGCTCGAGCGCTATGCTGAGAGATCCGCTGCTCTCTTCTGAGCTGGCAGGCAGGAACGTTTGAGTCTGCTGAAGCTGCGCCCACAGATGCCCCTTCTCCCTGGTGCTCTGTCCCAGGGAGACGAGATCTTTATCTATAAGCACATGACTGGGGTTGCTGCCTTTCTTTCAGAGATGCCCTACCCAGAGAGGAGGAATCTAGAGAGGCAGTGGCTTTGCTGAGCTGTGGTGGGCTCCACCCAGTTTGAACTTCCTGGCAGCTGTTTTTACATTGTGTGTGTGTGGAAAACTGCCTACTCAAGCCTCAGTAATGGCAGACGCCCCTCTCCCCACCAAGCTCAAGCGTCCCACATCGACTTTAGACTGCTGTGCTGCCAGCAAGAGTTTCAAGCCAGTGGATCTTAACTTGCTGGGCTCCCTGGGGGTAGGATCGGCTGAGCTAGACCACTTGGTTACCTGGTTTCAGCCCCCTTTCCAGAGGAAGGAATGGTTCTGTCTCGCTGATATTCCAGGCAACACTGGGGTATGAAAAAAATTTCCTGCAGTTAGTTCAGTGTCTCCCTAAACGGCCGCCTGGTTTCGTGCTTGAACCCCAGAGCCCTGGTGGTGTAGGCACCCAAGGGAATCTCCTGGTCTGTGCATTGCAAAGACCTTGTGTAATTTCTGGGCCAGAACGCACTGTTCCTCATGGCGTGGTCCCTCACAGCTTCCCTTGGCTAGGGGAGGGAGTTCCCCGATCCCTTGCCCTTCCCTGGTGAGGCAACACTTCATCCTGCTTTGGCTCACCCTCTGTGGGCTGCACACACTGTCCAACCAGTCTCAATGAGATGAGCCAGGTACCTTAGTTGGAAATGTAGAAATCACCTGTCTTCTACATTTATCTTGGTGGAAACTGCAGACCGGAGCTGTTTCTATTTGGCCATCTTGCCAGTCACTGAGATATGTTTTAGTTTATTTTCTGCATATTTTGGAAATTCCTAGCAACCTTTGGCAAAGGCTAGAGAAAATTTTCCTTTCCCAAGTTCCAAAAACATTTTTTTACTCTCTTTTATGATTACTCCTCACAATAATTAATCCCATTTTGGGCTGTTGATGATACTCATTTGCTCTGTTGATGATACTCATTTGCTCTTGTCAAATAATATATTCCTTTTCACATTTTCTTCTCTATTGTTAGGACAGTATTAAACTTTGTAACTTTTGATTAGTTTTCACTTTTTTTACTCAGTTATTCTGTGTGTCCAGCCATACATTTGTGGTATCCTTTAATGTTCTCAAAACATTTTAATTTTTCAAAATTATTAACTCTCTAGGTGTGTCTTATTATTGTCTTAAATTTCCTCCTAAATTCTACTTTATTGCTTTTGGTCTCACTTGATATTTTTTTCATATAATATCTTCAAACAATAGGACAAAATATTGGTTATCATTTGCATTTAAGGTAATATTATTTGGATCTGTGTCCCCACCCAAATTACATGTTAAAATATAATCCCCAGTGTAGGAGGCAGGGCCTAGGATGAAGTGATTAGATTTTGGGGGTAGATTTCTCATGAATGGTTTAGTACCATCCCCTTGGTACTGTTCTCAGAATACTGAGTGAGTCCTTGTGAGATCTGGTGGTTTAAAAGTGTGTGGCACCTCTTGTCTCTCTCGCTTGGTCCTGCTCCTGCCATGTGAAATGCCTGCTCCCTCTTTGCCTCCTGCCATGATTGGAAGTTTCCTGAAGCCTCCACAGAAGCAGAAACCACTATGCTTCCTGTACAGCCTACATAACTCTAAGACAATTAAACTTCTTTTCTTTATAAAATTTCTAGTCTCATATGAGATATGTGAGGTTAGAATTGTCTGCTGTGGCTGAATGCATTGTTCTTTCCCAAAATTTACCTTAATTGGATTACTTCTATAGCATTTGACAGTATTCATCATTTATGTTTTTGCCTTTTTCAAACTCTCCCTCCTACCTTAGGCATACTACTTCTCCATAGAAGCTTCTGTTTCTCTCCTAGCCCCTTAACTATGTCTCAGAGTCTTATTCAGATTTGTGTATATTCCTATATCACTAAGCCTGCTCTACCTCTTCCTTTTTTCCATGTTTTCACCTCACGGTGAAGGCTCACAAGTCTCTATCATTTCTGCTCTCTCCCCTCAACTCCAGAACCATATAGTCAGATTCTACCGGAGATCTCCGCTGGGTTCAGATACCATAACATTAGCTTGTCCAAAACAGGACTTTTTTTTCATTTTCCTTTATCCCTCCCTGATCCCAGCCCATATATCCCCACTACTATTTGAAAAAAGAAAAGAGCCAAGGATGTCATCATTTGGATACCGTCTTCCTTCTCATCTTATGTCTTCCTTCTCATCTTATATCTCACAATACTCATCTAGGTTCATCAAATTTAGCTTTTCAATACCTATAGCAGATTGACTAATTCAACATCGTTTCCAACCCCCTTTCATCTTGCTTTCTTGTATGTTAGAAATTGGAAAATGATAAAACTATATATTTCTAGGCTTTCTTGTAACTAAGTCTCTTCATGTGACCTAGACCTACGTGCCACCAAATAGGGAAAAAAGCAGTAGTCACACTCACTGAATATCATATCTCTTGCCAAAACTTAATGGTGGAGCTGTATGACTTTTTGTGGACTGCTAATGCAAAGTTTCTAGTATCATAAGTCCAAAAGGATAAAGAATGATTAAATATTTCTCCTGAGTTTTCTCGTCCTTGATTTTCTTCAGGCTACATAGCATCCAAACTTGATGCTTTTGTTCACCTAAAGATCCTGTGAACAACTTTCATAATCTTTCTACACCTTTCAGGTTAAACTCACTAGAATAGGTTTTGCTGTTTTTAACTGAAAATCCTGATGAATACAATATATCGCGAATTTATTTGATTTTTCCCATCACAGAATTTCCTTTGTTCAACCATTCTTTATCCCCATAAGAAAAGTCATTGTGTCTGAATTATTTTTTATGTTTTCTTTTCAATTTTGTCTTTCATTGATCTATACTAGATGTACATATTTTAGGGTTTTTGTGATAATTTAATATATTCACATAATTTGTAAAGATCAAATCAGTATAATTGTGATATTCATCATCTTAAATATTTGTCTTTTCTTTATGCTAGAAACTTTTGAATTATTTTCTGCCAGCTACATTGAAATATACAACAGATTATTATAAACTATAGTCACAGTACTGATCTATGAAACTAGGTCTTATTTCTTCCATCAAACTGTGTGTTTCTATCCATTAATCAACCTCTCTTTATTACCCTCGCTTGCCCCTCAACATTTCCTGTCCTCTATTCACCAGCAATCTACTGTCTTCCTTCATGAGACCCACTTTTTTAGCTCCCATATATGAATATGCAATATTTGTCTTTTTGTACTTGGCTTGTATCATGACTTCCAGTTCTATCCATGCTGCTACAAATGACATGATTCATTCTTTTTTTTGAATCATGACAAAGGACATGATTCATTCATTTATTTGGCTGAATAATATTCTATTTGTATATATACATTTTCTTTATCCACTCATCCATTGATGGGCACTTAGGTTGATTCTATATTTTGGCTGTGGTGAATAGTGCTGCAATAAACATAGGAGTGTACATATCTCTTTGATATATTGATTTCCTTTATTTTTGATATATACTCAGTAGTGTAATTGCTGAATCATGTGGAAATTCTTTTTTTAATTTTTTTGAGGAACCTCCATATAGTTTTCCATATTGGCTACATTAATTCACACTCCCACCAACCATGTGCAAGGATTCCTTTTTTTCTGCATTCTTGTCAGCATTCATTGTTCCTGTCTTTTTGATAAAAGCCATTTTTAACTGGGGTGAAATGATATTTTGTTGTGGTTTCATTCTCATTTCTCTGATTATTAGTGACATTGGACTTTTTATCCATTGTCTATCTGTATGGCATCTTTTGAGAAATGTCGATTCAGTTCTTTTGTTTATTTTTAAATCAATTTCTTTTTGTTTTCTTTTTTTTTTTTTTTTTTTTTTTTTTTTTTGCTATTTAATTGTCTAAGCTCCTTGTATAGTCTGGTTATTAATTCCTTGTCAGATGGATAGGTTGTCAATATTTTCTTCCATTCTGTGGATTGTCTCTTCACTATGTCCATGTTTTCCCTGATGTGCAGAAGCTTTTTAGTTTGATATAATCCTATTTGTCTGTTGTTGCCAACTTTGCCTGTGCTTTTAATGTTTTGCACAAAAATTCATTTCCAAGACCAATATCCTGAAGCATTTCCCCAAAGTTTTTTGTTAGTACTTTTACAATTTGAGGTCTTAGACTTCAGTCTGTAATGTATTTTGATTTAATTTTTGTGTTAAAGGTGAAGATCTAGTTTTATTCTTCTGTGCTAATTATCCAGTTTCTCCAGCACCGTTTATTAAAGAGACTGTCCGTTCCCCATTGTTTGTTATTGGAAACTTTGTTGAAAATGAGTTGGCTATAAATATGTGGATTTATTTCTGGGTTATCTATTCTTCTCCTTTAGTATATATGTCTGTTTTTAATGCCAGTATTATGCTTATTTGGTTATTATAGCTTTATAGAATATTTTGAATTCAGATGATGTGATGCTTCCAGCTTTGTTCTTTTTGCTCAGGATTACTTTGCCTCTTTGAAATCTTCTAGGGTTCCATAGAAATTTTAGGATTTTTTTGTGCTTCTGTGAAGCATGACATTGGTTTTTTGATAAGGATTGCATTGAAGCTATAAATTGCTTTGGGTAGAATTGTCATTTTAACAATATTAATTCCTTCAATCCACAAGCATGGATGGAATATCTTTCCAATTTTTTTGTGTCTTCTTCAATTCCTTTCGTCAGTGTTTTGTAGTTCTTGTATAGATCTTCCAATTCTTTGACTAAATCGGTTCCTAGGTATTTTATATTCTTTGTAGCTCTTGTAAATAAAATTACTTACTTAATTTATTTTATTTATTTATTTATTTATTTATTTATTTATTTATTTTTGAGACTAAGTCTCACTCTGTTGGCCAGGCTGGAGTGCAATGGCGTGATCTCAATTCAATGCAACCTCCGCCTCCCAGGTTCAAGTGATTGTCCTATCTCAGCCTCCCAAGTAGCTGGTATGTGCCATGCCTGGCTAATCTTTTGTATTTTTAGTAGAGACAGGGTTTCATCATGTTGGCCAGGCTGGTCTCGAACTCCTGACCTCAAGTAATCCACCTGCTTAGGCCTCCCAAAGTGCTAGGATTAGAGGCATGAGCTACCATGCCCGGCCACTTACTTGATTTTTTCCAGATTGTTTACTATTGGCATATATAGACGTCACTGATTTTTGTTTGTTGATTTTGCGTCTTGAGACTTTACTGAATTCATTTATCAGTTCTAACAGTGTTTTGTTTTGTTTTGTTTTGTTTTTTCTGTTTTTTTTTTTTTTTTTTTTTTTTTTGTAGAGTCTTTAGGTTTTTCTAAGTATAAGATTATGTCATTTGCAAACAGGGCTAATTTGATTTTTTCCCTTTTCAATTAGAATATCCTTCATTTCTTTGTCTTACCTCATGGCTCTGGTGAGAACTTCTAGTATTATGCTGAATAAAAGTGGTGAAAGTGGGCAAACTTATCTTGTTGCTGATCTTAGAGGAAAGGCTTTCCATTTTTGCCTCTTCAGTACAATGTTAGCTGTGAGTTTGTTGCCTTTATTATTTTGAGGCTCATTCCCTCCATTCCCAACTCATTAAGGGTTTTTTTTTTTTTTTTATTATAAAGAATGGTGAATTTTATGGGATTTTTTTTCCTTCTGTTAAATTATACTTTAAGTTCCAGGGTACATGTACACAACATGCGGGTTTGTTACATATGTATACATGTGCCATGTTGATTTGCTGCACCCATT
Source organism: Chlorocebus sabaeus (assembly GCF_047675955.1). Lineage (NCBI taxonomy): Eukaryota > Metazoa > Chordata > Mammalia > Primates > Cercopithecidae > Chlorocebus > Chlorocebus sabaeus. The sequence goes on from NC_132910.1 coordinate 32,005,041, forward strand.
AACTCAGCATTTATATTAGGTATTTCTCCTAATGCTACCCCTCCTTCTGTCTCCCTCCCCATGATGGACTCCCGCAATATGTGATGTTTCCCGCCCTGTTTCCAAGTGTTCTCATTGTTTAATTCCCACCTATGTGTGAGAACATGCAGTGTGTGGTTTTCTATCCTTTTGATAGTGTGCTCAGAATGATGGTTTCCGGCTTCATCCATGTCCCTACAAAGGACATTAACTCATCCTTTTTTATGGCTGCATGATATTCCATGGTGTATATGTGCCACATTTTCTTTATCCAGTCTATCACTGATGGACATTTGGGTTGGTTCCAAGTTTTTGCTATTGTGAATAGTGCCAAAGTAAACATACATGTGCATGTGTCTTTATAGCAGCATGATTTATAATCCTTTGAGTATATACCCAGTAATGGGATGGCTGGGTCAAATGGTATTTCTAGTTCTTTTTTTTTTTTTTTTTAATTTATTTATTATTATTAAACTTCAAGTTGTAGGGTACATGTGCACAACGTGCAGGTTTGCTACATATGTATACTTGTGCCATGTTGGTGTGCTGCACCCATCAACTCGTCATTTACATCAGGTATAACTCCCAATGCAATCCCTCCCCCCTCCCCCCTCCCCATGATAGGCCCCGGTGTGTGATGTTCCCCTTCCCGAGTCCAAGTGATCTCATTGTTCAGTTCCCACCTACGAGTGAGAACATGCGGTGTTTGGTTTTCTGTTCTTGTGATAGTTTGCTAAGAATGATGGTTTCCAGCTGCATCCATGTCCCTACAAAGGACACAGACTCATCTTTTTTTATGGCTATCAGAGGTATTTCTAGTTCTAGATCCTTGAGGTATCATCACACTGTCTTCCACAATGGTTTAACTAGTTTACAGTCCCACCAATAGCGTAAAAGCAGTCCTATTTCTCCACATCCTCTCCAGCATCTATTGTTTCCTGACCTTTTAATGATTGCTATTCTAACTGGTGTGAGATGCTGTCTCATTGTGGTTTTGATGTTCATTTCTCTGATGACCAGTGATAATAAGCATTTTTTCATGTGTCTTTTGGCTGCATAAGTATCTTCTTTTGAGAAGTGTCTGATCCTATTCTTCACTCACATTTGATGGGGTTGGTATTTCTTTTTTTTTTTTTTGTAAATTTGTTTAAGTTCTTTGTGGATTCTGGATATTAGCCCTTTGTCAGATGGGTAGATTGCAGAAATTTTCTCCTATTCTACAGCTTAGCTGTACACTCTAATGGTAGTTTCTTTTGCTGTGCAGAAGCTCTTTAGTTTAATTAGATCCCATTTGTTAATTCTGGCTTTTGTTGCCATTGCTTTTGGTATTTTAGTCATGAAGTCTTTATCCATGCCTATGTCCTTAATGGTATTGCCTAGGTTTTCTTCTAGGGCTTTATGATTTTAGGTCTTACATTTAAGTCTTTAATCCATCTTGAGTTAATTTTTGTACAATGTATAAGATAGGGGTCCAGTATAAGTTTTCTGCATATGGCTTGCCCATTTTCCCAACACCATTTATTAAATAGGGACTCCTTTCCCCATTGCTTCCTTTTTTCAGGTTTGTCAAAGATCAGATGGTTGTAGATGTGTGGTCTTATTTTGGAGGCCTCTGTTCTGTTCCTTTGGTCTATATATCTGTTTTGGTACCAGTACCATGCTGTTTTGGTTAATGTAGCCTTGTAGTATAGTTTGAAGTCAGGGTCAGGTAGTGTGATGCCTCCAGCTTTGTTCTTTTTGCTTAGGATTGTTTTGGCTATATGGGCCCTTTTTGGCTCCATATGAAATTTAAAGTAGTTTTTTCTAATTATATGAAGAAAGTCAATGTATTTTTTAACATATTGAGTGGATATGTTGCCTAAACATTAGAAAAAAGTAGGAACTCTTGTCTGCTGATTTTGTTGATATGTGGATACTTCTATCTGTTTCAAACCCTTGAATTCATCAAAATCCATTTACATTATACTTTTACAATGAGCCAGGACTGATGGTCCTAGACAACAGTGATACATTTCTTCCCCCAAAGACACACTGCTTATTTAGTTTATCATTCTTTTAGTGTGTATGACCTGCTTTGAATTGTTCCTCAACTGCCTTGAATTGTTTATTGCCTTTTATATGAATTAAATATTTCCTTCCAAAATAATTGTGAACTGCTTGGTGGCAAATGATATACATTATGCTTTTTCATATTCCTTTTGTATTTATTATACTGTTCTTCTCATTGTAGGTATTTATGGTATATTTGTTAATTGATCAACAGTATCACATCCTCATCATTATTTTCAGCATCATCGCAAAGCATGTCCTGAGCAAATGACAAGTTGTCTAGAACATTGTCTAGAATGTCCTTAAAAATGCTTATTATGTATTATTCTCCTGTCATACATGGAGAAGGAAATATTGTCTCTTGTTCTGGTGAATTCACGGAACAATTGGAAGCATAAAAAGGCCGTGTGAACAAATATAAATTTCAAGAGACTGAAAGATTTGGCAGGTTTGCTTCCCTCTCTCTCAAGCCTTTAATGGTAGCCTAACTTGAGGCAGGCCATGTCATCTCTGGCCATAACTGTTTTCTCATCTGTAAAACGACCACTATAGCAATTTCTTTCCTGCATACCCTATTGCTAGAATAAGCAAATAGAAGATAATTCACTTTAAAAAGGTAAATTCCTCATAAAAATCAAATTATTATTCATGGTTATCTCAAAGCCACATTCACTGATGAGAATTGTCAAGAGGACCAACTTCTTTGAAAGTCCTGCACTACAAGAGCTCCTGAAGGAAGCACTAAACATGGAAATGAACAACCGGTACCAGCCACTGCAAAAACATGCCAAATTGTAAAGTCCATCAATGCTAGGAAGAAATTGCATCAACTAACTAGCAAAATAATCAACTAACATCATAATGACAGGATTGAATTCATAACAATATTAACCTTAAATGTAAATTGGCTAAATGGTCCAATTAAAAGACACAGACTGGCAAATTGGATAAAGAGTCAAGACCCATCAGTGTGCTGTATTCAGGAGACACATCTCATGTGCAGATACACACATAGCCTCAAAAAAGAGGAATGGAGGAAGATCTACCAAGCAAATGGAAAACTAAAAAAGGCAGTGGTTGCAATCCTAGTCTCTGATAAAACAGACTTTAAACCAACAAAGATCAAAAGAGACAAAGAAGGTCATTACATAATGGTAAAGGGATCAACTCAACAAGAAGAGCTAACTATCCTAAATATATATGCACCAAATACAGGAGCACCCAGGTTCATAAAACAAGTCCTTAGAGACCTACAAAGAGACTTAGACTCCCACACAATAATAATGGGAGATTTTAACACCCCACTGTCAATATTAGACAGATCAACAAGACAGAAAGTTGAGAAGGATATCCAGGAATTGAACTCAGCTCTGCACCAAGTGGATCTAATAGACATCTACAGAACTCTCCACCCCAAATCAACAGAATATACATTCTTCTCAGTAGCACATCACACCTATTGAAAAATTGACCACATCGTTGCAAGTAAAGCACTCCTCAGCAAATGTAAAATAATAGAAATTATAACCAACTGTCTCTCAGACCACAGTGCTATCAAACTAGAACTCAGGATTAAGAAGTTCACTCAAAACCACTCAACTACATGGAAACTGAACAACCTGCTCCTGAATGACTACTGGGTACATAATGAAACGAAGGCAGAAATAAAGATGTTCTTTGAAACCAATGAGAACAAAGACACAACATACCAGAATCTCTGGGACACATTTAAGGCAGTGTGTAGCGGGAAACTTATAGCACTAAATGCCCAAAAGAGAAAGCAGGAAATATCTAAAATTGACACCCTAACATCACAACTAAAAGAACTAGAGAAGCAAGAGCAAACACACTCAAAAGCTAGCAGAAGGCAAGAAATAACTAAGATCAGAGCAGAACTGAAGGGGATAGAGACACAAGAAACCCTTCAAAGAATCCAGTTTTTTTGAAAAGATCAACAAAATTGATAGACCGCTAACAAGACTAATAAAGAAGAAAAGAGAAAAATCAAATAGATGCAATAAAAAATGATAAAGGGGATATCACCACTGATCCCACAGAAACACAAACTACCATCAGAGAATACTCTAAGCACCTCTATGCAAATAAACTAGAAAATCTAGAAGAAATGGATAAATTCCTGGACACACACACTCTCCTAAGACTAAACCAGGAAGAATTTGAATCTCTGAATAGACCAATAACAGGCCCTGCATTTGAGGCAATAATTAATAGCTTACCAACCAAAAAAAGTCCAGGACCAGATGGATTCACAGCTGAATTCTACCAGAGGTACAAGGAGGAACTGGTACCATTCCTTCTGAAATGATTCCAATCAATAGAAAAAGAGGCCAACTCATTTTATGAGGCCAATATCATCCTGATACCAAAGCCTGGCAGGGACACAACAAAAAAAGAGAATTTTAGACCAATATCCCTGATGAACATTGATGCAAAAATCCTCAATAAAATATTGGCAAACTGAATCCAGCAACACATCAAAAAGCCTATCCACCATGATCAAGTGGGCTTCATCCCTGGGATGCAAGTTTGATTCAACATATGCAAATCAATAAACATAATCCAGCGTATAAAGAGAACCAAAGACAAAAACCACATGATTATCTCAATAGATGCAGAAAAGGCCTTTGACAAAATTCAACAGCCTTTCATGCTAAAAATTCTCAATAAATTTGGTATTGATGGGATGTATCTCAAAATAATAAGAACTATTTATGACAGACCCACAGCCAGTATCATACTGAATGGGCAAAAACTGGAAAGATTCCCTTTGAAAACTGGCACAAGACAGGGATGCCCTCTGTCACCACTCCTATTCAACATAGTGTTGGAATTTCTGGCCAGGGCAACCAGGCAGGAGAAAGAAATCAAGGGTATTCAGTTAGGAAAAGAGGAAGTCAAATTGTCCCTGTTTGCTGATGACATGATTGTATATCTAGAAAACCCCATCGTCTCAACCCAAAATCTCCTTAAGCTGATAAGACACTTCAGCAAAGTCTCAGAATACAAAATCAATGTGCAAAAATCACAAGCATTCTTATACACCAGTAACAGACAAACAGAGAGCCAAATCATGAGTGAACTCCCATTCAAAATTGCTACAAAGAGAATAAAATACTTAGGAATCCAACTTACAAGGGATGTGAAGGACCTCTTCAAGGAGAACTACAAACCACTGCTCAACAAAATAAAAGAGGACACAAACAAATGGAAGAACATTCCATGCTCATGGATAGGAATAATCAATATCATGACAATGGCCATACTGCCCAAAGTAATTTATAGATTCAATGCCATCCCCATCAACCTACCAATGACTTTCTTCACAGAAATGGAAAAAAACTGCTTTAAAGTTCATATGGAACCAAAAAAGAGCCCACATTGCCAAGTCAATCCTAATTCAAAAGAACAAAGCTGGAGGCATTACACTACCTGATTTCAAACTATACTACAAGGCTACAGTAACCAAAACAGTATGGTACTGGTACCAAGACAGATATATAGACCAATGGAACAGAACAGAGCCCTCAGAAATAATATCACACATCCATAACCATCTGATCTTTGACAAACCTCACAAAAACAAGAAATGGGGAAAGGATTCCATATTTAATAAATTGTGCTGGGAAAACTGGCTAGCCATATGTAGAAAGCTGAAACTGGATTCCTTCCTTACACCTTATACAAAAATTAATTCAAGATCAATTAAAGGCTTAAATGTTAGAACTAAAATCATAAAAACCCTAGAAGAAAACCCAGGCAATATCATTTAGGACATAGGCATGGGCAAGGACCTCATGTCTAAAACAGCAACAGCAGTGGCAACAAAGCCAAAATTGACAAATGGGATCTAATTAAACTAAAGAACTTCTGCACAACAAAAGAAACTACCATCAGAGTGAACAGGCAAAAATGAGAAACATTTTTTGCAGTCTACTCATCTGACAAAGGGCTAATATCCAGAACCTACAAATAACTCAAACAAATTTACAAGATAAAAACAACCCCATCAAAAAGTGAGTGAAGGATATGAACAGACATTTCTCAAAAGAAGACATTTATGCAGCCAACAGACACATGAAAAAATGCTCATCATCACTGGCCATCAGAGAAATGCAAATCAAAACCACAATGAGATAGCATCTCACACCAGTTAGAATGGCAATCATTAAAAAGTCAGGAAACAATAGATGCTGGAGAGGATGTGGAGAAACAGGAACACTTTTACACTGTTGGTGGGACTGTAAACTAGTTCAACCATTGTGGAAAACAGTGTGGCAATTCCTTAAGGATCTAGAACTAGAAATACCATTTGACCCAGTCATCCCATTACTGGGTATATACCCAAAGGATTATAAATCATGCTGCTATAAAGACACATGCACATGTATTTTTCCTGCGGCACTATTCACAATAACAAAGACTTGGAACCAACCCAAATGTCCATCAATGATAGACTGGATTAACAAAATGTGACACATACACACCATGGAATACTATGCAGCCATAAAAAAGGATGAGTTAATGTCCTTAGTAGGGATATGGATGAAGCTGGAAACCATCATTCTCAGCAAATTATCGCAAGGTAAAAAACCCAAACACCACATGTTCTCACTCATAGGTGGGAATTGAACAATGAGAACACTCGGACACAGAAGGGGGAACATCACACACCAGGGCCTGTTGTGGAGTTGGGGGAGTGGGGAGGGATAGCATCAGGAGAAATACATAATGTAAATGATGAGTTAATGGGTGCAGCACACCACCATGGCACATGTATACCTTTTAACAAACCTACATGTTGTGCACATATACCCTAGAACTTAAAGTTTAATTAAAAAAAAAAAATAGCTATTAAAAAAAAAGCCATCAGACAAATTTTTAAAAGATGCTCTAATCATTTAGAAGTGAGTTTTAAATACACTGTTATGAAAGATTCAGAAACTCGTAGATTTAATTTTAATTTATGAAATAGTACTTTAAAAGTGAAACAAGTTGTCTGTTTGAAAAATGTAATTTTAAAAATTTTTAATATTTTTTCTTCAAACATATGATGGATAGTTTGGGCTATTAAATATGTCCCATCTATTGATCAGATTTCTCAAATTTCTCAGCTACTCTTTTACTTTATTTTATTTTACCTTGATTTATGAACTTAATTAGTGAATATCACAACTTGTCGTTCAAAATGTAGTGGTTTTGACTCCCTTATAGTAACCCTTTTTCATGTGTTTGATGGATAAACCATGTAGATAGAATTGCAATGACTGTATGGTGGAATTATTTTTGGAGAACTGGACAAATAACACAGGTTTGATAGGTTCAGCTTTCTGCTTTGTGTTTTCAGGTTTTATTTTTCTGAAACTTTAGTTTCTGGTAAAAGCAAATATGCTTGAGACAATCAAAGAATCAGCCTTATATTAACAATTTAACAGGCACAACTTTTTATTTCAAATAAAAATGAGAAGACAAGGGAGATCATTGGGATATAGAAGGGTTTAGCAGAAAGTGAAGTATCAGGAAAGCTTAATTATGTAGAATTGACATTTTCTTTCGTTTACCCAAGACTGACTCTGACTTGAAGTTAGCATTTAATGAATTTCTAATGAAGGTCTCAAGTACAAGATTTTGCATAAAATAATTTCTTAATAGTAGGTATTATTAATATCAAGATCATCAAAATGTGGAAATGCTTCAATCTCTTGTCAATAAAATGTTTAATATGAGCTTGAGGCGTTGAAATAAGTCATTCCAATTTCCTATCTTACAGATAATGAAAATTTAACTTCACTAAATTGCTTTATAAATACATGTTCTTTCATTTATTTCTTGTTTTGGGGGGGTTAAAACCCAGACTTAATGCTGAGTTCATGTTTCCACTCTCAAAATTGTGTTTTTTCCTGAAAGGATCCAAAATATTACCAACATTCTATATTCTTAATAGTAATACAATTTTAATGATTGGAAGAGAAACAGTGTGTCCTATTGAACAGCACATTGTACTTGTGATTTTGTTTTACTTTGATAATTTGTCATGTAGTTATAATGATATTTGTTAGGTTCCAATTATCCTCCATAAGATATATTACTAATATACAGCAGCTAAAATTTTTCCAGCCCCTGCTAAGTGCTAAGCAGTGTACATTCTACATGCATACCACATTTTTTTTTTTTTGTAACAACCTTACTCTTACTTCCATCACATAGATAAGGGAACAAATACTTAGAAAGTTAAGTCTCTTTCACCGAAGTCACATTTTTACTGCTTTAGTAGGCTAGATCTTACACCCTTTATTATAAGACCAAAGACAGCTTTAATGCCTATTCCTCTTATATTTCATTTTTCAAGTTTCAGTCTATCATTCTTACCCATTGGCCTCCTAGTCTTGTTTCTGTCATCCCACATATTAAAACTTCTTCCTAGCTCTTGAGACCTGCCATTCGATAATACCTCCGGTGGCATCATCCTGATTATAGATAAAATAGTGAACAGGTTGGTACCCAGCACGGAGCCCTGAGGTCTTTTTCTAGGAAGCTTGCAATTTGCTATATCAATTCATCTTTCAACATTCTATAAGGGACATTGATTAATAGGTCATGTACTACCTCTCATTAATCCCATTTTTCTTCATCTGGTCCACGGATTTTGTTAAGTTCTTTCTGCTTTTCTTCTATAACACCTCTATCTCCAATATAAGAATGAATTTACTATTCCATGGACTGATGTGATGATGATGGTGGGAAGGGGAAAATAATTCTGCAGAATACAATGTAAATGTTAATTCTCTATAAATAATTATTGATTCACAAAGCTTTAAAATGTCTCTGAATGCCTCCCAATATGTTCTCCTCTATACAGGTGAGTTAATTAATTTATTCAGATCTTAAATCTCTAAAGGTTCTTATGCTTCTTGGTAACAAAATCTAGTGCCAGATATGTAAGTTTTCATAATGTCAAAAGTTCTGCATAAGTTCCTTTTGGTTATTTAATCTAATATTTTCTTATTCTGTCGTTTCCAAGGGATGTTTAACAGGGGAGTCTGATATTTATTTTATAACATAAAACTTACAGGTGTACCTGGAAAATCTCTATCTTCTTTCATTAACCTATTATGGATCCATTGATGCCGAATTTAATAAAATATCTCTTGTACATATTTATAATTTTAATTTAACTCTTTAAGTTAATGTGTTCCATATGTTTACTACTTAACTGCTCAAAGTCAGTCTCTGGTAACCCTTTGATAATACTAGTTTTTGAAAATAGGAATAGCACATATCTTGGAAATAAGTAAACTTACACATGTTTTAATGGTGTATGCTTTTTGTGTTTCTGGAGATATAATTGGATTTGAGATATAACAACACTTATGAAATATTTATCAAGTATGTACTATTTACACAGTACCTTATACACAGCAGATGCTTTAAAAATATTTGTTTAAAAATGCTCATGTATTATCAAAGCAATCTAGTGCATTTCATTTTCTCTATTATGAACCTTTGTTGAGTTTGAGTGTACATTTCTTCTAATATCTTATTATTTGGCAGATAATTCCATTTCTAAAACTTTCAGGATTGTATAGATTTCAATTCTGTATATTTAAAGTTGTACTTTCTAAACTGAAGTTCGTGTTGACTCAAGTATAGTTTTACATAAGAGATAAGCCTATTCTTCCCTATTACAGTTGTCCATATCTAAATTTTTGCCAAAGCGTTTATGTTCTTTCTGTTCTATAATAATTAATTGGGATGTAAACTTTCAGGTGTATGTGACCATTGCTCTTTGTTTAAGAACATCTTAAGACTTTTTGTGTTTGTTTTTATTTCTATTATTAACTCTGAGATGACAATTTTTTGTTTGTTTGTTTGTTTTGTTTTGAGACGGAGCCTCACTCTGTCGCCCAGGCTGGAGTGCAGTGGTGCGATCTTGGCTCACTGCAAGCTCTGCCTCCCGGGTTCACGCCATTCTCCTGCCTCAGCCTCCCAAGTAAGTGGGACTACAGGCGCCTGTCGGGACTACAAGCTCACACTACCATTCCCGGCTAATTTTTTGTATTTTTTTTTTTTAGTAGAGACACGGTTTCACCGTGTTAGCCAGGATGGTCTTCATCTCCTGATCTCGTGATCCACCCACCTCGGCCTCCCCAAGTGCTGGGATTACAGGCCTGAGCCGCCGCGCCCGGCCTGAGATGATTGTTTTAAGAAATATTTCTACCTATTAAATACAGGTTTAATGCATTAGACTCAGAAAGTCATTATAGTATCTAAACTAGACCTCATCTGTTCTAAAATCTATTTGTTGTTGTTCATTAGTGAATGGATACAGTTTAACCACTATTTGCCAGGAATACTAATCAATTACATCATTAAAAACTCACACTACAGTCACTGTCATGCTTTTTTTTCCCCAGTAAATTAATGTACATCTTTCTGTATATTCTCAAGCCTACTTACACAGTCTCAAAATGATGTATCTGTTTGTTAAGCCCAGGCACTTCAGTCATGTGTGTATATTATGTTTGTCCCCAATTTAGAGGCTAACAAATTTTTAAAACTTAAGAATGGAAAAATAGTAAACTTCCTATAAATAGTACAATAATGTTGATGTGTATTATTTTGTGTAATTACATATAATTTAAATATATTAGAAAATTGAAAAATTTGGATGTGGATGCTGCTTTATCAAGACAACGAACAGGAAACTTGTTCTTAAAATCAGAATTAAATATGCTATCATCCTTTAACAATTTTCACATAAAAGAGACTCTTGGGCTGGCCCCACACATTCACCTAACATTTCTCTGGAGTTTTCATTACTTATTCTAAGAAGCTCTTGTTCAGTGAATATATTTTTTGGCTGTTACTAAATTTGGGTTACTAGTTTCTCATATTTGGTTTGAGATCTCTGAGGGAAAAATCCAGGGCTTCAACATTAGCTACCCAATGCAGAATGTCTGGTTTCAAAACAATGCACAGGGAAATGTGACCCTGCGCTTGGGAACTGAAACCTTGCCAATTGCACTGAAGTGTTACATTCATTATGTCATACCACACACATCTGATAAGGGAAGACATAATGCTGTTGGATAGGTTCTTGTATACAAAAAATCTATAGGTCAAGTAAAGAGCTGTTTTTCATTTAATAACTGAACTATGCAGGTGCTAATTTAGACCATATGCAGGACAATGCAGAAATATGTTACTCCACAGTGGAATGGTTGTGTGTGGGGTGGGGGGGGCGGGTGAGAAGAGAGCAAATTGGTATTAAGGGGAATTTTTTGATTAATTAAGGTACCTGTGCTCTGGTTAGTTTAAACCAGGGAGTTCAACTGACATAACTTTGTAAAAAAAAAAACTTGCAGAAAACTGTCATAATGCTGAATTTTTTTTTTTCCTGTTCCTTCTCTTCACACACCCTGACTTTTTGAAGCTCCCCATGGACCAGTTCATTTGAGAGAAACATATTGGACACTGGGAAAGGCCAAATTAGGGCTGAGGCAGAAATTGATTCCCTCATTAAATATGCCTGCCATGGGATCTACATAGTGTATCTGGCACAAGTAATACAGAATGATTCAGGTTCTTAATATATTTCATCTTCTTGTGGGAACTAAGTTAGAAAAAGAACCCCAGATGTAAGATGCTAACAACCATTTTCACAGTTTAATTGAAAATTTACACTGACAAAGCAAGTATAGCATACATGTTGAAGATTAAATAAATCCATGGGAACTTTAATGAAAAAAAAATTAATGCTATTAGAATCAAACCCTAAAAGAACTCCTTAGATTTTTGCCCTATTTAGTGAAATATACATTTCATAACCTTCTGCTTATGAGTGGCAATTGCTCATGAGTTCAGTCTGGCCATTCCCACACCAACAAGATGCTATTATTTCTTGACTTATGTCTATGATGAAAAGAGGGCTTTGAGAGCAGAAGAAGGGAGGAGCCTTTGGCTCAGAGTGTCAGGCCCCTTGGTGGATTATGCTTCTCTAGATTTCTGTGCTTTCTTTTACCTCTTTTTTGAGGTTGTTATAAAAATGCTTTCATATGTGTTGCAAGTATTACCATCTGACTTACTCAAAACATCAGGAGAACTAAGCAAACCTTCCATTTATTATATTCATACAGATCCTACTGAATATAGAAATGCTGCCCGAATTCTCATAATTTCATGTGTTTTACTACTATTAATCAACTATGGGGTTCACAGTATAGTGGCAGCACATGAATACAGCACCAAATTCCAAGGAGCCAGATTTTGGTAGAATGTAATTATTAATCTTTCTTTGGTGCCTAACCAGGAGGATGGCCTTTCTTGAGCATAGATTTCTCTTGTGATGTGAAGCAGCTATCTTGCAGAATGAAAATATGGACACATTCCTGCCAAAGATGCGTATGAAAACTACAGCACAGTGATTTGGTGGCATGTGCATGGTATAACATTTCTGTTCCTTCCTTTACACTTCCAACTGAAACCTCCTGATTGATGTTTCTTATATACCTGTTCCTATATTCTTATAGCTTTCAAATTAAATGTATTCCCTCTAATATACCCATATATGCCAGTCTTATAAATTCCAATGATAAATACTTTGCAAATGTTACTATTCTTCCTTAGAAAACACTTTTACCTCTTAAACAAAACCTGAGCCCCAGCTAGACATTCAAGTCATTCCACCATCTGGCCCAACTTACCAGCCAACTTTCTCTCCTACTGATCTCCAATGTGGTACTCCACTCAAGCCAGTCCTTCCCATCACAAGACTTCTTGCCTCTAACCTAAGCTCAGTCAATTCAACTTCCCTGGAATGTGCTTCTCCCTTCTTTCTGTTTATTAAATCCCCATATTTCACACTCCCGTGTCAAACCCCAGCTCTACCACTCATGATCTCCTCAGCCTCAGAACTCTTGAAGTTATTTTTTTATAGTATCTCAGAATTTCATACCTAATAGGAGCTTTGTAAATGATCTATCTTAATGTCCTCATTTTATAAATAAAAAAATTGAGACCTATGGAAGATAAAATTACTAGCTAAAATTGCAATTATAGAAAATTTTAAAGATAAACAGAGGGAGAATTTCAACTGAGGTGAGCCATTGCAGTTGTAAATTCTTTGAGATCAGGGTTTGAGTCTTATATCCAACACAGAGAAAGCAGGTACATGCTTTGTAAATAATTTGTTGATGACATCCTGATCAGATTGACATGATAGAATTTAGTGACCATTTTTATTCATCTGAAGGCTGTCTAAAACATAGAGCATTAGCTTCCATCATTAGAAATTTTGTAATAAAAAGTTGTAAAATATATTCATTAAACTCAGTGGTTATTGCCCTTACGACTTTCATAAAAAGCCAAATTTAGTCATGGAGGAAATCATTCCTATGATTTCCCTATTGTTTATATACAAAGATTGTGAAAGTCTCCTCTTTGAAAAATTATTATGTGTAAAATTGCCACTACCCTAAAACCTTTGGTGTTTCTGGCTTACAATTTAATATTGGAAATACAACAGTTGATTTCTGAAAGTCACACATGCAGTACATTCTTTGGAATCTTCTTTGTTTGATCACCACTGAACAACACACGAAGCTTTGTATTTTTTCACCTGAATAAATAGTACCCTGCATCTCACCCTTTGAGGTCAGTACATACGTCTCACAAGACAGACGTTCATCAGCTCTTTTCCTGCCAATTCTAAAGAAAAGCAAAATCTCAACACCCATGCCACCTGACTGAGAGTAGAGTCTATGTTTTATGTTCTTATTTTGAAAGGCCAAATGCTGGTCATCACTAGTTTATATATGGTAATGTTTCCTCAGTAAGAAAGAACAATGTATATCTATATTATGCTCTTGACTTTGATTACTAACATAGTTTCAAAGAAGATGACTTAACAGATGCTCTGAATATTTAAGCTTCATGATATTATGCAGTAACAGGTATGCAGAAGATTTGCCAATGTCTGTGTGGTGTTTATGAATTCAGTTGTTATTTGCCAGAATAAAATGGTATTTAATTGATATCTTGAATTCTAACTCGGTAATAGCTCTCTTTCAAACGTTTCAGCTGTCAATAGGAATAATTGCATTTAATTATCTTTAAATGTCAATTGTGGGTAGAAGCATATGTTCAATTCTTAGGATGTTTCAAGTTATTTACAGAATGAATTAAGGTGAAATTGGCAGTTTGTTTTGGATGTGTCTTAAATTTTGTGCTTTGAAAAAATTACTGTGATTGAATTGTGCAGAATGAATGCATTATAAATTTGAGAGTTTAAAGCAGAAATAAAAGCCTCATTTACACAGCTTAGATGATTCTCCATAACCTGAACTTTTGTTAGATGCAGGAGCCAGATTTTTTGGGGTAAAGTTGTGCTAGCAGTGACCGAATCATTAGGGTTTTGTAACAAACCCTTTACACTCTGTAGTATTTTGGCATGCCTCATGGTAGCATCGTTTTAAAAAATGAAGTTGGTATGAAAGCCAAGATAATACAGATATATGGATGGTTTCCATATTTGGGGACAGGATAGTATTTATAGTATTTCTATATTAAGTCCACATCTCATCCTTCATTTGGATAAAGATTTGATATGTTGTTAAATGATAGCTAGCATGGACTATTTTGGATGCTTCTAGATATATTAGAAAATCAATTTCATTATCATTATCATGTCTTCCAAGTAAAGCCTGGTGATTATTTATGGACTGCTAAAGCCTTATTGTTTAATTTTGTTTTTGACCACCTAGCTTCTTTCTACTAATCTTATTCCAGAAATAACTTTCTCACATATAGTTCAGTGTAAAGTCTGATTGCCATTCTCAATAGATACCTTCACTACCCAGATGGAACAAAGCTGTGTCCTACTCATCTCCATAGAGAGTAAGACCTGAGTGGATGTGGGCATTTGTGTAAATATTGTTTGTATTGTTTCCCACCATCACATCCTTAAATAAGCCTCTCATTTTGTGTAGCTGTAGTTGACTGTATCAGAAATCAACCAGTGTAGATCACATATGCTCTACTACAGTAGAAAATACTGAGGATCTTATGATCTTATCCTTATAATCTTTTTCTTTTCTTTTTTTTTTTTTTTTTTTTTTTTTTTTTTTGAGACCGGATCTTGCTCTGTTGCCCAGGCTGGAGTGCAGTGGCATGATCATGGCTTACTGCAGACTCAACTTTCTGGGCTCAGATGATCCTCCCACCTCAGCCTACTGGCATACACCAAGACACCAGGCTAATTTTTGTATTTTTTTAAATAGAGATAAGGTTTCACTATGTTGCCCAGGCTTGTCTCAAAACTCCTGGGCTCAATCAGTCTGCTTATCTTGGCCTCCCAAAGTGCTAGGATTATAAGCATGAGCCACAGTGCCCAGCTATTTTCTTAAATACTATAAAATCTTGGGGATAAAGCCTATCATATATAAAAATTTTTTAAAGAGAAGTAGAGGCTGGGTACAGTGGCTCACATCTGTAATCCCAGCACTTTGGGAGGCCGAGGTGGGTGGATCATGAGGTCAGGAGTTTGAGACAAGCCTAGCTAACATGGTGAAATCCCATCTCACTGAAAATACAAAAAATTAGCCTGGTGTGGTGGCACGCATCTGTAATCCCAGCTACTCGGGAGGCTGAGGCAGGAGAATTGCTTGAACCTGGGAGGTGGTGTTTGCAGTGAGCCAGTCACACCACTGCACTCCAACCTGGATGACAGAGCAAGATTCCATCTCAAAAAAAAAAAAAAAAAAGGTAGAATTTGATCTACCATGCCTTAAATATACTAACTTTAAATGAGTCATTTGTTCAGAGAATATACAGGAAAAGAATTTACGTTTATGAAGAATAAGTAGTCTTTCTTCAGCATGGGAGAGGTTAATATCCTTTTAAAAGTTATAGATGGCAATCAAATACCAATAAGAGACAGAAAAATAAACAAATAAAAATAATAAATAAATAAAACAAAAATAAATAGGGTAGCACAACAGTAAAAATACTCTTTTTTACCTAATGTATATTCTTCTAAATGAGACAGACAATAAATACATAAATTTTTTAAAAAGTTAATAATTTCATGTGATCCTTGTAAAAGGAAATAAAAACAGGGTGTGTGATAAAGAGTCAGAGGCAACATTCAAAGGATGGTTATGAAAGGCTTCTCTGAGACAGTGACATTGAGGTGAAGTCTGAGTGGCTAAAGAACAATGGAAAGTACAAAGACCTGGAGGCATAAATGAACTTAAGGTGTGTAAGTCCAGTGTGCTTGGACAGTGATGCATGCTGGGAAAAATAGGATGAAATGAAGTTGGGAAAGTAGCCAGAAGCAAAACATATGTGATCTTTGTGCATAGACAAGCAATTAGCATCATATTCTCTTGTCCATGAAAAAGATGCTCAGTGCACTTGAGACATATAAAGGTCTAATATTATTGTAAAGATTTTAATCAAAGCAGTTAAATCTTTAAAAAGGAATTGTCGTTTCTTAAGAGTTACTTCTGCTGGGAGCAGTGGCTCATGCCTGTAATCCCAGCACTTTGGGAGGCCAAGGCAGGAGGATTGCTTGAACCTAGGAGTACGAGACCAGCCTGGGAAACATAGTGAGACACTGTCTCTACAAAACTTTGAAAAAAAATTCTACCTATCAGAAAACCAATCTGTGTGAAATAACAGAATTAGAGATTCCTGTTAAATAAGGCCTTAAAGGGATTGAATTCCTTTATAGGATAGTGTGAGGTTTAAAGATAATTTTAGAATCAAGTATGTTTGTACAATCCTTGTTTTCGTTGTTTTTTAAATCCCTGCTACTCTTATAACCCTATTGCCTCACCTTTTCTAGTCTATCCATACTGGAGCCACTAATATCCTGATTCCTAAACAAAGAAACAAACTAAACAAACAACAATAACAAAAGACAGAATTAAATGAGAATCAGTTATTCTTAATCTTTTGGACTTGGTGTTCTGGACCTATAAACTTTAGGCTAAGCCTCAGCAGGAGATGGTAGTGGGGAATATTCCCTGGGATGGATAATGGCCATCTCTTAGTTTTTTGAATAGTGGCTTTGGACCATGGTGAAATGTAAGAGTGATCGAGGTTGAGATCTGAGAATGGACAGACTGCCTGCTCAAGTGGGTCCCTGACTCCTGGGTAGCCTAACTGGGGGACATCCGCCACTAGGTGCAGACCCACACCTCACACCTCGCACGGTGGGGTACACCCCTGAGACAAAGCTTCCAAAGCAAGAAGCAGATAGCAGCACTCGCTGTTCAGCAGTATTCTATCTTCTGCAGCCTCCGCTACTGATACCCAGCAAATAGCGTCTGGAGTGGACCTCAAGCAATCTCCAACAGACCTACAGCTGAGGGTCCTGACTGTTAGAAGGAAAACTAACAAACAGAAAGGACACCCACACCAAAACCCCATCAGTACATCACCAGTATCAAAGACCAAAGGCAGATAAAACCACAAATATGGGGAAAAAGCAGGGCAGAAAAACTGGAAATTCAAAAAATCAGAGCACATCTCCCCCTCCAAAGGAATGCAGCTCATCGCCAGCAACAGATCAAAGCTGGATGGAGAATAACTTTGATGAGTTGAGAGAAGAAGGCTTCAGTCGATCAAACTTCTCAGAGCTAAAGGAGGAACAATGTACCCAGTGCAAAGAAATTAAAAATCTTGAAAAAAGAATGGAAGAATGGATAAGTAGAATAATCAATGCAGAGAAGGCCATAAATGAACTGATAGAGATAAAAACCATGACACAAGAAATACGTGACAAATGCACAAGTTTCAGTAACCGACTCAATCAACTGGAAGAAAGAGTATCAATGATTGAAGATCAAATGAATGAAATGAAGCAAGAAGAGAAGTCTAGAGAAAAAAAAAGAAAAAAGAAATGAACAAAGAAACCTCCAAGAAATATGGGATTATGTGAAAAGACCAAATCTACGTCTGATTGGTGTGCCTGAAAGTGAGGGGGAAAATGGAACCAAGTTGGAAAACACTCTTCAGGATATCATCCAGGAGAAATTCCCCAACCTGGTAAGGCAGGCCAACATTCAAATTCAGGAAATACAAAGAATACCACAAAGATAATCCTTGAGAAAAACAACTCCAAGACACATTATTGTCAGATTCACCAGAGTTGAAATGAAGGAAAAAATGTTAAGGGCAGCCAGAAAGAAAGGTCGAATTACCCACAAAGGGAAGCATATCAGACTAACAGCAGATCTCTCGGCAAAACTCTACAAGACAGAAGAGAGTGGGGGCCAATATTCAACATTCTTAAAGAAAAGAATTTTAAACCCAGAATTTCATATCCAGCCAAACTAAGTTTCATAAGTGAAGGAGAAATAAAATCCTTTACAGACAAGCAAATGCTTACAGATTTTGTCACCACCAGGCCTGCCCTACAAGAGATCCTGAAGGAAGCATTAACCATGGAAAGGAACAACCAGTAACAGCCATTGCAAAAACATGCCAAAATGTAAAGACCATTGATGCTAGGAAGAAACTGCATCAACTAATGAGCAAAATAATCAGCTAATATCACAATGACAGGATCAAGTTCACACATAACAATATTAACCTTAAATATAAATGGACTAAATGGTCCAATTAAAAGACACAGACTGGCAAACTGGATAAAGAGTCAAGACCCATCAGTTTGCTGTATTCAGGAGACACATCTCATGTGCAGACACACACATAGCCTCAAAACAAAGGTATAGAGGAAGATCTACCAAGCAAATGGAGAACAAAAAAAAGCAGGGGTTGCAATCCTAGTCTCTGATAAAACAGACTTTAAACCATCAAAGATCAAAGGAGACAAAGAAGGCCATTACATAATGGTAAAGGGATCAATTCAACAGGAAGAGCTAACTATCCTAAATATATATGCACCCAATACAGGAGCACCCAGATTCATAAAGCAAGTCCTTAGAGACTTACAAAGAGACTTAGACTCCCATACAATAATAATGGGAGACTTCAACACTCCACTGTCAACATTAGACAGATCAATGAGACAGAAAGTTAACAAGGATATCCAGGAATTGAACTCAACGCTACACCAAGCAGACCTAATAGATATCTACAGAATTATCCACCCCAAATCAACAGAATATACATTATTCTCAGCAGCACATCACACCTATTGCAAAATTGACCACATAGTTGGAAGTAAAGCACTTCTTACCAAATGTAAAAGAACAGAAATTATAACCAACTGTCTCTCAGACCACAGTGCAATCAAAGTAGAACTCAGGACTAAGAAACTCAATCAAAACCACTCAACTACATGGAAACTGAACAACCTGCTCCTGAATGACTACTGGGTACATAATGAAACGAAGGCAGAAATAAAGATGTTTTTTGAAACCAATGAGAACCAAGATACAACATACCAGAATCTCTGGGACACATTTAAAGCAATGTGTAGAGGGAAATTTATAGCACTAAATGCCCACAGGAGAAAGCTGGAATGATCTAAAATTGACACCCTAATATCACAATTAAAAGAACTAGAGAAGCAAGAGCAAACACATTCAAAAGCTAGCAGAAGGCAAGAAATAACTAAGATCAGAGCAGAACTGAAGGAGATAGAGACACAAAAAACCTTCCAAAAAATCAATGAATCCTGGAACTGGTTTTTTGAAAAGATCAACAAAATTGGTAGACCACTAGCAAGACTAATAAAGAAGAAAAGAGAGAAGAATCAAATAGACGCAATAAAAAATGATAAAGGGACTATCACCACCGACCCCACAGAAATACAAACTACCATCAGAGAATACTATAAACACCTCTATGCAAATAAACTAGAAAATCTAGAAGAAATGGATAATTTCCTGGACACTTACACTCTCCCAAGATTAAACCAGGAAGAAGTTGAATTCCTGAATAGACCAATAGCAGGCTCTGAAATTGAGGCAATAAATAATAGCTTACCAACCAAAAAAAGTCCAGGACCAGATGGATTCACAGCTGAATTCTACCAAAGGTACAAGGAGGAGCTGGTACCACTCCTTCTGAAACTATTGCAATCAATAGAAAAAGAGAGAATCCTCCCTAACTCATTTTATGAGGCCAACATCATCCTGATACCAAAGCCTGGCAGAGACACAACAAAAAAAGAGAATTTTAGACCAATATCCCCGATGAACATCGATGCAAAAATACTCAATAAAATATTTGCAAGCCGGATCCAGAAGCACATCAAAAAGCTTATCCACCATGATCAAGTGGGCTTCATCCCTGGGATGCAAGGCTGGTTCAACATATGCAAATCAATAAATGTAATCCAGCATATAAGCAGAATCAAAGACAAAAACCACATGATTATCTCAATAGATGCAGAAAAGGCCTTTGACAAAATTCAACAGCCCTTCATGCTAAAAATGCTCAATAAATTCGGTATTGGTGGAATGTATCTCAAAATAATAAGAGCTATTTATGACAAACCCACAGCCAATATCATACTGAATGGGCAAAAACTGGAACAATTCCCTTTGAAAACTGGCACAAGACAGGGATGTCCTGTCTCACCACTCCTATTCAACATAGTGTTGGAAGTTCTGACTAGGGCAATCAGGCAAGAGAAAGAAATCAAGGGTATTCAGTTAGGAAAAGGAGAAGTCAAGTTGTCCCTGTTTGCCTATGACATGATTGTATATTTAGAAATCCCCATCATCTCAGCCCAAAATCTCCTTAAGCTGATAAGCAACTTCAGCAAAGTCTCAGGATACAAAATCAATGTGCAAAAATCACAAGCATTCTTATACACCAGTAACAGACAAACAGAGAGCCAAATCATGAATGAACTTCCATTCACAATTGCTTCAAAAAGAATAAAATACCCAGGAATCCAACTTACAAGGGATGTAAAGGATCTCTTCAGGGAGAACTACAAACCACTGCTCAGTGAAATAAAAGAGGACACAAACAAATGGAAGAACATACCATGCTCATGGATAGGAAGAATTGATATCGTGAAAATGGCCATACTGCCCAAGATAATTTATAGATTCAATGTCATTCCCATCAAGCTACCAATGACTTTCTTCACAGAATTGGAAAAACTGCTTTAAAGTTCATATGGAACCAAAAAAGAACCCACATTGCCAAGACAATCCTAAGTCAAAAGTACAAAGCTGGAGGTATCACGCTACCTGACTTCAAACTATACTACAAGGCTACAGTAACCAAAACAGCATGGTACTGGTACCAAACCAGAGATATAGATCAATGGAACAGAACAGAGTCCTCAGAAATAATACCACACATCTACAGCCATCTGATCTTTCACAAACCTGACAAAAACAAGAAATGGGGAAAGGATTCCGTATTTAATAAATGGTACTGGGAAAATTGGCTAGCCATAAGTAGAAAGCTGAAAATGGATTCCTAGGTAATACCATTCAGGACATAGGCATGGGCAAGGACTTCATGTCTAAAACACCAAAAGCATCGGCAACAAAAGCCAAAATTGACAAATGGGATCTCATTAAACTAAAGAGCTTCTGCACAGCAAAAGAAACCACCATCAGAGTGAACAGGAAACCTACAGAATGGGAGAAAATTTTTGCAATCTACTCATCTTACAAAGAGCTAATATCCAGAACCTACAAAGAACTCAAACAAATTTACAAGAAAAAAACAACCCTATCAAAAAGTGGACAAAGGATATGAACAGACATTTCTCAAAAGAAGACATGCATGCAGCCAACAGATACATGAAAAAATGCTCATCATCACTGGCCATCAGAGAAATGCAAATCAAAACCACAATGATATACCATCTCACACCAGTTACAATGGTAATCATTAAAAAGTAAGGAAACAACAGGTGCTGGAGAGGATGTAGAGAAATACGAACACTTTTACACTGTTGGTGGGATTGTAAACTGGTTCAACCATTGTGAAAAACAGTATGGTTATTCCTCAAGGATCTAGAACTAGAAATACTATATGACCCAGCCATCCCATTACTGGGTATATACCCAAAGGATTATAAATCATGCTGCTATAAAGACACATGCACACGTATATTAATTGCGGCACTATTCACAATAGCAAAGACTTGGAATCAACCCAAATATCCATCAGCAACAGACTGGATTAAGA
Organism: Chlorocebus sabaeus; assembly: GCF_047675955.1. Taxonomy (NCBI): domain Eukaryota; kingdom Metazoa; phylum Chordata; class Mammalia; order Primates; family Cercopithecidae; genus Chlorocebus; species Chlorocebus sabaeus. The sequence goes on from NC_132910.1 coordinate 32,027,259, forward strand.
AAATGTGGCACATATACACCATGAAATACTATGCAGCCATAAAAAAGATGAGTTCGTGTCCTTTGTGGGGACATGGATGCAGCTGGAAACCATCATTCTCAGCAAACTATCGCAAGAACAGAAAACCAAACACCACATGTTCTCACTCATAGGTGGGAATCGAACAGTGAGATCACTTGAACTCTGGAAGGGGAGCATCACACACCGGGGCCTATTATGAGGAGGGGAGACGGGGGAGGGATTGCATTGGGAGTTATACCTGATGTAAATGACGAGTTGATGGGTGCTGATGAGTTGATGGTGCAGCACACCAACATGGCACAAGTATACTTATGTAACAAATCTGCACTTTGTGCACATGTGCCTTAGAACTTAAAGTATAATAAAAAGAAAAATAAAGAGTGATCATAACAATTAGATTTAGCATAATCTAACAGTCAAGGGTAAGATTTGTGGCTGCTGTCATCCAGCTTTCAATGTGGTCCTCTAATTTCGTGTGAGCTAACATGGGATAGTATATCCCAAGATGTCTCTAAACAAAGTGACACCCAAGATAATTTGGGGTGGCATGAGGAAAACCTTTTAATTTTAGGTACATGTTTTAATTTTAATGCTTATTATGAAGAAAATAATTTATTAGTCAAACCAAGCATTAATCAGTCAAACCAAGGATATTCATGTTTATGAAAAGCCCAAGCCAATCTGTTTAAACTGAAATAATATCAAACATGACAACAAATTGTCAGTGTCATAGCTGAATGATGGAAAGTTGAGAAATGATAGCATTGACCTAACACAGACGTCAAATTGAAATTTTGGCTTGTAACTTCCTAGATGTATGACTCTGGAAAATCACTTTAATCTCTGAGGGGCTACGTTTTATAAAATGGGGTAAATAATATAAATGAAATAATTCATTTAAAGACACAAGAGTTCCTGTTCCATGGGTAAGTACCCCCAAAGTAGTAGTTGTTATCACTATTTTCTATCACAGTGGGCTCTTTAAGGGCAATAATTGTGCTTTGTACCACTACATTCCCAGAATCAAGCCCAATGCCTAGTAGTCAGTAAATGTTTTTGAATGAATAAAAGACTGGATGAATATATGAATGAGACTACTCTATTTGAACTTATTCATAAGTCAAGTTAATTTGACTTTTTCTCCATTTTTATTAAGTTTAGTCTAGTAAATATTTGAGGTGCCTACTATTTACTAAGTACTGTTGTAGGTTGATGATTGTTGCCTTCAAAGACTTCAGAATATATTCTGCAAAATATTTCCAACACAGACAAAATATATTAGTCTATTCTCACACCACAATTAAGAAATACCCAAAACTGGGTAATTTATAAAGGAAAGAGGTTTAATTGACTCACAGTTCTACATGGCTGGAGAAGCCTCAGGAAACTTACAATCATGGTGGAAGGGAAGGCAGGCACATCTTACATGGCAGCAGGTCAAGAGAGCATGTGAAGGAAGCGAAGCAGGAAGAGCCCCTTATAAAACCATCAGATTTTGTGAGAACTCACTCACTATCATGAGAAAAGCATGGGGAAAACCACCCCCATGATCTAATCACCTCCCACCAGGTCCCCCTTCAACATGTGAGGATTATGGGGATCACAATTCAAGATGAGATTTGGGTGGGGACACAGCAAAACTATATCACAAGGGTTAAAAAAACAGCAAGAAGGTCACGTAAATTTGAAAAATTAGCAAGTGGTTAATATTTCTGGCATAATTTAAATTTCTGTAGTCCCTATAAGCTTGTTGGTACTGAAGAAGTTACTTAAAGTAATATTCTAATTCTGATGCTGCTTCATACCTTATGGTAAGTACCTTAGACCCCCAGACTCTCTAATTGATATGCCCCTTGGCAACCTAGGTATGTCTGAGATTAATCAAGTATTGTCTCAGATGTGCTTATAAGAAACTCTGTTTCAATGGTTCTGCACTTGCTTTATTGGGTGTAGCAGACTCCTCTGATAGACCGTAGGTGGCTTGTCAACATCTCACTGGATGCTATGCCACTGCTGCTTCAACAAATACCATGTTATCTATTGCTGCTTCTCCAAACTCTATAACTCCCAATCAGCTGTCACATTTCTTCCAGCTGCAGAAAGCACAATTACTGTTGCACCAGGCAGTACCAGAAACACCATGAATCCTCATAGAATCCTCATAGTGTTCCAAGTGGAACACATTCTGTGCCAAAATGGGCAATAAAGGTGATTTTCTCTCCTCTGATAAAGAAATATTGTTAGCTAAAGTTTCACAGTTTCTTCAAGTTCAAGAGAACAGTTGAAGAGATGGTGAATGTGTTATATTTGAAATAACTTAGCTCCTATAACTAGGGCATTTTTACTAGATCAAGTCATTTGTGAGCTCACTAGCCCTCTAAATCTTCTGCTCAAGAGACCTTGCTAGGTTATCACACATGCCTGAACTTCTGCCCTGGACACAACCTAGACTTAATTTGGAATTGCTGTTTTCCTGCAACATTATATATGGTAAGAAAAGTGACAAGAGTTGGCTTTGAAGAAGTAGGCAATGGCTGTATCATTCAGCTGATGCTTCTATTGTGAATATCACTGAAGCAGGGAAGTAACTCATCAGGATTCAATATTAGGTACCTCTTTTTGGAAGGATTATGAAAGAGATTTGAAATAACTAGAAGCAAAGAGTATAACCATCATATAAGTGAGAAAATTATAATTTGAAGAGATCTACTTGATAGGTAAATAGTACTTAAAAAAAACAGAATTTGGTACTAACCCAATAAAGGACGTGAAGAAAAATGAGGAGTTAAAGGTGACTGCCATCTTTCTGATCACCATGCTGAAGTCAATGCAGTAAGTTAGTTAAATGTGTAGTTTCCAAAGGTAGAATACTTGCCTTTACTACTTACTAGATGTGTGACCTTGGGTAAGTTACTTACCCTTGTTCTTTATCAAACAGTATTAATAGTAATTACTTCATAGGATTTTTGTGAACATTGAGTTAATATTTGTAACTACTTAGAGCAATTAATGGCACTTAATAAACATTTAGTAAGTTTTAGTTACTGCTGTTGTACTTTGTAATTAATATAATAATACTTATTGTTTCAGTATTATCAGTGGAATGGTGGTGGCACCACTAACTAGAATAGGTAATTGAAGAGGAAAAGAAAGTTGGAAAGCTAAGGTAGTAGTACTTTAATTTTAGATTTAATGAGTCTGAGGGCCACTCATATATCTAAGTAGCGGTGTACAGCAAGCTATATCTGGAGCTCTAGTGTGACACTGGCTAGAAGAAAGTGAGAATGTAAGGCTGCCTTCTAAAAGGGCTGGGGTACCAAGCAGAAGCAAGTGTATTCAGGAATACAGGAAGTGAAACTATGGGGTTAGGATGTTTAGCTTATTCTTTCAAGAAATTGTAGAATGAGATGGCATATAGGTATGACAATAGCCAGAGAAAATGAGATAATTTTAAAATAATTTTTAAAAATTTAAATAAAATGAGATAGATTTAATATCTACAGACAGAATTTATACAAAGCCAGAAGAGGGGTAGGAGAGGAATAAACAAAAAATCACAATGAAAACGAATAAATACTAATGATTTACTAATAGAAAAACATGTTTATTTTGTGCCTGACACTGTTCTGAGCACTTACATGCATTATCTTTATAGATCCTCAGAACCAAGCAAGACTGGTACTAGAAAGCATGAGGTGTAAGAGGCTTAGCTGGAGTGGGTGGCCTTGTACCAAGTACTTTCTGGTACCCAAGCTCATACTTTTAAGCACTGTACTATTTTGCCTTCCATACTTTGAATAAAAAGGTTAATGGATAAGGATCTTAAAAACATTAGTAGGGGTTAGAATTGAGGACATGAATGGAAAAATCAAGACCATGAAATATTGAGTATATGGTTTAAGAATCATTGGGTTGGGTTAGAAAGGAAGACATTGAGTAAGAGGATATAGAAAACAGATTTCTCGTAGCTCTTCTCTTGTGGAAATAAAAAAGACATTATCTGTATTAAAAATATCTGAATTCAAACATTCAATTGCCAAACACCAATCATCAAACAAGTTTAATTACTTACTTTTTCAAAAATAGCTAAACATGTTGGTTTTCTTGAGAAAGTGCTAAGACTTTTGGCAAGGAGTGATATTTAAAAGTAATAATCCTTTGAAAGTGATATTTAAAAGTAATAATCCTTTTTTTTCTTATTCAGAGCCTACTCAGATGTGAGTCCATTTATCTACACTGGTTTTAGGCAGGAAATCCAGTGAGATTTACTGGTGTCTCTATTATTTTTCCCACAAAAGTCTGAGTGTGGTTAATGGTGTAATTGTTAGCAGAAATTTTCTTCTTACAGCGGTGTTGGTGGGCTTTAAAATCTCTTGCACTTATCTTGTTTCCTTCTTGCTTTTAGCTCTGCAGTATTTTCTTGAGGGGAAAAAATCCCTATTGATTCATACCAGGCTTATAAAACGGAATGTGTACTTCTACTTTTTACAGGCAAATGAAATAGAATGATTATAAACAATGAACTTGCCAATGTGATACTGCTAATCAGCTTGTTTAAATAAAACCCAAATCATGTGCCAGATACCTGCCATCTTATGAAGGAACAGTTTATGTTCTTTGTATGTGGCCAGGTTTTATTCCCCAGAGACTTGATGCTATGAGGCTGGAATTCAATTTGTATGTGGTTAGGAATGATATTAAGTCCTAGACACTCTGCCAGAACATATCTTTCCAAACAGGTGGGAAAATGAGGTGAGGTGGAAAGAACTCTACAGTGATGCAGAAGAGATGCATAAATAGATTGATTTTTTAATAATATCCTTTCAAAAATCTCAGCTTTTTTACAATTACTCAACTAGATCTCAAGGTTAGGAAGTTCTCGTTACCTGCTTTAACACAATAGAGAGGACACAGATCAATATTTGTAAACATTAATTTTTATAAACTCTTTTGACATGCATTTCATGAATCTACACAGTTTATTCATTTTGTTTTGTCTCTGTTAAAAAGACATTTATCCTTTAAAGAAACCTATGGCACAGAAATTTCTCTTGGAAAAGCAAGGAAATATATTATCTCTCTGCTTTTACACATGACACTGAGCTGATTCTTAAGTGGAATGGAGATAAATACTTTACCAAATGTCTGAAATGTTGACATCAGTGCAGATCAATCTGCATGTCTGCGGTGAAGATTAGGTCATTCTACAACACTGTGCTTAGATAAGACCATACAACTATTTATATTCATCCCTTTTAAAATTATTACTATTTGGGTAAATTCTGAAATTTTATTGAATACTTTTTTCCTGGCCCTTTTGCCTCACAATATCTGCTAAGTAAAATAATGTCTCTGTAAATATTTCACATTTTGTATTTTTTAAAGTAAGCATATGGGTTCTCAATAAAGTTAGCTTATATTAAGCATTTCATTCTAGTTAATTGCTAGCAAGGTTTAAAACCTTGTATTATGTAACAAATGTCAGAAAAACTCAAAACAATTCCAATCGAATCTGTGTTCTGATTCATGGCGTATTTCTGTAGTACTTGGAAAAGGTGACATAGTGGAAGAAAAAATGCTTAACTTTCTGGAAAGAAATCATGGAAATAAACTGTGCTAATGCCATCCTTCATAGAGATCAACCTCCAACACTTCATATACGCAGCTGTCTCTTTCTTACTTGAGTCTATTTCAACTTCCATGACCCTATCTTGACTTAGTGAGACTGGAGGGGAATTTCCACTTGCCCCTTAACATATACATAGCATATGTCTATTTAACAAATAAGTTAGTGACATCTTGCTTGCTAAATTTTAGCCTCAGGTAACATCTATAGTTTCCTTGTTCACTAAACTGAAATCTCTCTTCATTTGAACCTGGATCTGCTGACCCAACTAGTCTCTGTAACTAAGAATCTGTTACCTCAGCTGAAATGTTGGTGTCTGAAAGGCTGATGAAAAGAATAATATAGCTTGCCTTATATATCTTCTTAAAGACAATTATGTGCTAGTATGGCCCCTAGATTATTGAAATGACACTGATAATAAGCATGTCTTTAGTCCTTTTGTGAAGAATACTAGCATCTTTCTTGTGACCAAGAATCCAAATATTAAGAAATAAGGCTGACCTTATATTAAACTCTGGGAAGGCAAGACCTATATATAACATTGAAATATCTATTGTAACTTATGGAAATATCCATGTCGATGTCTATGAAATTATTTTTTACTTCTGCCTGTCTCTTTGCCCTTCTTTCTTCCACCTAAGATCTCTGACATTTGTTGTTTTTTTGTTTTTTTGTTTGTTTGTTTGTTTTTGAGACAGTCTTGCTGTTGTCGCCCAGACAGGAGTGCAATGGAGCAATCTCAGCTCACTGCAACCCTTGCCTCCCAGGTTCAAGCGATTCTCCTGCCTCAGCCTCCCAAGTAGCTGGGATTACAGGCGCTCACCACCACGCCTGGCTAATTCTTTTGTATTTTTAGTAGAGACATGGTTTCACCACATTGGCCATGTTGGTCTCGAACTCCTGAGCTCCCACCTCAGCCTCCCAAAGTCCTGGGATTACACGTGTGAGGCAGCATACCTGGCCAGTCTCTGACATTTGTGGGGGAAATTTTAGTTTCCTTCTATACCCCATTTGTCCCTCTGGAGTCCCCAGTCCATAATTAATCTTGGCCCTTCTCTACCGTACAGGAAAAAAAAAAAAAAAAAAAAAAAAATGTAGTGTCTGTTTGGTTAATACAGAGCAATGTTGTCTGATTTCTAATCTGACACCAGGTAAACTAACCCAAGTACGTTCGTTATTGGGGAAAAGTATAATATCTCTTTTCTCTGGTCACTTTACCTTAAAGGCTGGCATTTTTGTGAAAGTACTCCTTGCCTTTCCTGACTGCATGAAATATTTTTACTGGATTTAAAATTTAAAACAGTTTGTGTGTAAATGTATATATATGCTTTTGGTGCCTTAAGAATGGCCCAAATGATGCCGTGATAAGAGAATGGACCTGATACCTACATTTTACACTTACTACTTACATGGCCTTTGTTCAAACTCTTGACTTCTCTAGGCCACCTTTTTTTTTTTGTTTTACAAATTTAAAAAGTTAATAAATATAAAGCCTATATAAAAATGTCTGGAACATAGTAAACAATCAATGGGTCAGCTTTTCATTTCCTGCAAGTAGTCATGTACATATTAGATCAGCTATTACATTGCTTCAGCAGGCATCTGAAATGCCATTACACATCATGACTCCAAAAATATCATTATATATCAAAAGCTTGAAAGTGTCAGTGACAATAATATATATTTACCTCCTAAAAGAGCATATCTGTTTGTAAGAGTGAATTAGCATCTCAGGAAGCTCCCTATTATAATCACAGCAACCTTGAGAGAGAATAATATCTCAAAAATCCCACAGGAAATCTTAGAAGTGTTGGTGAGCAGTTATCTCTCATGCTTTTAACCAGAATTTCTTTTATTAATGACTTATTCACACATTCAGATTTGTCTTCACTGTCTGTCATATGTTATGTCAAATACAATATATGTAAATCTTCATTCTGATTATGGCCAATAAAGCTGTGAAGCATATCATAGTGTAATAAGGACATTGATCACTGGATTTGCTTTAAAGGCAGAAGTGTACAGTAACAAGAAGAGACAAGATAAAGCTGATGACTAGCAGGTGGGACTGAGAAAAGTAACTGGGGTCTCTCTCTTACCCATTTTCCTGAATTTAAATTGTTTCTGCTTATAGTTTGGTGGTTTTAAAGATTGTGAAGTATTTTTTTTTTGCTTAAAAATAACTACAATGAAAGCACTGAGTATGCTTTGTAGTTCTTGATATTCAGAGCTCTCTATACAATATCATATTCTACTTTTCCAGCCCTTTCTCCCATTCTTGCCCTGAGAGTACACAATTTTACCATCCAACATAAATATTTTCCTCCAAGCATGTTATCCTTTTACACCATCCTGCCTTTGCTCTTCTATTTCTATGTCTTAGCTCGTCTTCAGCTGACAATTTCCAGTCTACTTCTTTTCAGATTAAGAATAAGAATAATTAAGAAACTAGTGTCTGGGGAAGGGAAGGAAGTAGAAAGTACAGATTTTCTTTTTAAATGTTTGTGAAAAGGAGGAGGAAGATGAGATGACATTGAGAAGCCTTAGGGATGATTTTCTTTCCTTTTTTGTCTTTATGGATATGTAGAATTTAACTTTAGACTAAGAAAAAGAAATTAATAGAAGAGAAGAGAAGATTGTATGTTCTGGGAAAAGGAGGAGGTTTGATAGAAAAAACCTGGAGGAGGCAGCAATACATGGAATCCAGAGTAAGAATGGGTATGTATTTAGAATCCAGGTGGCATATGACAAGGCTGGAAAGATATGATTGAAAGTTTTTCGTATGCTATGGGAAGTATGAGGAATAAATATTTAAATGAAGATAAAGATGGAAGAAAGTCAAAGAATTTGAGCAAACTCATGTATGATGGCCTGCATCATCTCTATAATATCAACTGCTGAGAATGAGAAATGCAGGGTTAGAGGTGGTCACTTAAGAAGAGTAGAAAAGGCCTGGAAGAGCTATCATAGGAAATAAGATAGGTTGTCAGCTGAATTTAAGGAATGCAGAGTTAAACTGAAGACCTACTTAAGATTAGATACATATAGAGATGATGCAAGTTGCATTTAAGAAATCTCATATTTTGTTCATGCCTAAAGATACTATGTGATACATTTTACAGTAACTTTATGGTTAAGTTTATAATAGATATAGCAGATGATGGGCATAATTATAATTATATGTCAGTGTTATCATTGGCAAAAGATCAAACATTCCTGAAATTTGCAGAAACAACATTCCTTTCTTGACATTTAATTATAATAAAATGAATAAATATTGGTTGCCAAAACAATCTAATATAATACCAGCCCTCACTGTTCTAGATAGAACTGTGTCTGCAAATGTAGCAAGCACTTTCAGAGGTTTCAGACAATTCTAATGTATTCTGTTTCATAAATGTTGATATATATGATTTTTGTATTATGTAAGTTGTCAATTTAGAACTAGGCCTCCAGTGTTAAATGGTCAATTTTACCATTTCAGATATGATAATAGAAATTGGATAAGGCTCAGCCACATTTTCTATGGAAAGGATAGCATAGAGATGTTACCCTTAGGCCTTTACAATAGGCTAAAGTAGAAACTGCTGATAACAATAAAGTCAGGAGTAGTGCAGGCATTGGAGAAACAAAAGTGCTAGCAGTTTTTGTCTTGGAAAGGAGAGAAAAACACGACCTTCTCTTTGTCTATATCTCCAATTACATTAAATAATATAATAGTAACTGCTGAAATAAATTCACCCCCAACATTTCTAATTGCTTAAACCACTAGAAATTTATTGTTCACAAAATGCCCCTGAGCAATTCCAGAGTATTGAAAAGTAGGTGATACTATGTTTCACTTAGTCATTTAGGGACCTAGGTTAATGGAATCTGTGCCAACTTTATCACATGGCTGTCAAGGTGGTATAGTTGTTTCCTTCCAATGAAAGAATGAGAAAGATCATGGATGTTGGTGTATGGATATGATTAAATATACGTATAAGCTAGCCTAACAATGTTGCACCCTGCTTAAGCTAACATTCCATTATCCAGAACCCTGTCACGTGGCCAAATCTGATTGTAAGAGAAACTTTAATCTTGTCCTGTGTCCAAGAAAAGAGGAAAAGGAGTTTGGAACAATTCTGTTCCATTATCAGTGCCAGACTAACTGCTGAGTAAGAGGTGTGGTAACAGAACTGGTCTATTGATCTAACAGGGAAAGCCAACTTCTATCTAACCCCATTCTCCACCTAATGGTTGGGAACACTGGACTGCTTTCCTTCTAGTTAGTTGTTGCTTGAATGCAATTTTTAAATTAAAAAATCAGCAATTAACCTAATTACCTAACAATTGGAGACTGATGAATATCTTTAGAATTTACCTACTCAATGGTATTACTATAAATAACCTTTATGATGATAAGGAGGTGACATGGAACATTGTTATGATTAACACAGGACACAAAGTTTTATCTCCACTATGATTGTTAACAGTAAAAATAATGAGTGTGTTTTAACGAGGGAGCATATGATTATTCATTTAATTTAGTGAAATCTTTAATTTTTTTGAATTGTAAAAAATTTATGCTTCTGCTGCAATATTGATTATGCAATAAATCTTGCTTTTTAAATGAGTACAAGCTTCTCAAATGTGTTGAAGTTCATATGTTAAGGTATGGTAATATATCATTAACTAGCTGCTATGGAATGCTCTAAATTCAGATTATACTTCCTTTATTATGGCAATTTGACTTCAAGTGTAGGCTCTTATAAGCAAGTATACCTAGATGCACTCTTGAAAAACTTGACATCATTTTTGGCCTTTGCTACTCTGTGGTTTCTGCTATGTATTAAGCAATGGTTATTTTGCTTAATATTTTGCTAAATATTTTCTTATATTTGAGAGTTGGGTTTATGCAAACATACCCTAAACATTGAAAGTTTTAATTAAAATAAATGAGGATGTTCCAGAACCCCCCTGTATTGTCTAAGTATTAAATGAAAAAAAAAAAAACCCCACTTATATTAAATCTTGGCCTATCCAGCTAGAATAAATTCCAAAGTTTCAAAGAAACCAAAGGAAAGGTTTTTGGGGGGTAAAATATGAATTTAAATCAGATTTAAAATTATTATCCTCTTTACTCCTAATACTTTCCCAACATAAACACATACAAACTCCTGATAATCATAGACATTGATACATGAAATTGTAGCCAGAGTAATTATAAGGAGAAAATTATTAAAATTTTGTAGATACATTAAACTGCTTCCTACTGAGAGACAAAAAGTTATATAGATGTGTGAATATATATGTATATATTTGTATATGTGTGATGTATGTTTTAACATACATATAAAACTGAGTTTTCTAGTTTCACTTTGCCTTGGCGCCAGTTTGTTACACTGATATTTATTGAGTGGGCTTATGGCCATCGGTTTTGACATTTCTATATCTGATTAGATATACATATGGGCTCTTAAGACAGCTGCTCTTGAACTTTAGTATGCAGAAGAATTAACTGGGTCATTTATTAAAAGTTTAGGTTCCTAATGAAATAAAATTGCAGGTAGGCATGAATATACATTTATAAGTACCGTCCGTCTCCCCACAAAGTGCTTGATTCATGGATCACACAATAGGGAACACTGCCTCAAGTTGCTAATAAAGGCTTTGTAGGACTGTTGGGCTCTTGTATCCTCTTACGTCGAGGCTTAAGCAAAGTGCTTTTTCTGAAAATAAGATTTTGTACCTTTCCAGATTTATGTTTAATCTGAATTCTATAGTAACACATGGGGACCCTGACCAGTAACCCAGAACTGTTTTGCCTTTAAGTGCGAAACATCTAAGTTTTAGAACAGAGGCTGGAATATTATGATGACCTGTGGGCCAAATCTGCTTTCTTCTGCTGCCTATTTTTGTAGGGCCCATGAGATGAGACTGGTTTTTAAATTTTGAAATGGTTAAGAAATAATCAAAAGAAGAAAATTTTATGACACATGAAAATTATATTCAAATTTCAGTGTCCATAAATAAAGTTATATTAAAATACAGCCATACTCATCTGTTTATGTATCATCTACGGCTGTTTATGTACTGTAATGACAAAGTTAAGAAACCACCACAGAGACCATATCTGGTGCTTTCATTGCTTCTCAATATTGATAAGTGCCCTATCCATCAAGTGACACAATTATAATTCCACAGTGTTTAAAGTGCCACACATAGTCATAACACAACATAAGCAAAACATATTTATTATTCAGTGACATTTTCATCATGCTAAAATAAAACAGCATATGTCCTCACCACCTAAGCACCTAATATCACTACCTAAGCACTCACCACAGCATTCCAACTTATAAGAAAACAATAATCAGAAAATATTTAAAAATTACAAATGGAGTATCTTATTATAGCAGAATTTCTTCACAAGATTCAAAAATGAAAATGAGTATGTAACCAAAGTTTCTGAATCACTCATTTGTTAGTCAAGCAAAGAAAGACATTTGTCGATGTTGAGTTAATTGACTCATGAGTTTGATTGCAGCAGCTGAAGAAATTGTTCAGATAAAATAATTTTTTTAGACTATTAGTCTTTTTGTGAAAAAATGTTGTCCAAAGAATTGAGAATGTTGACAGCAACAGCAATAGTCAATTGAGGGAACATCACACACCGGGGCCTATCATGGGGAGGGGAGAGAGGGGAGGGATTGCATTGGGAGTTATACCTGATGTACATGACGAGCTGATGGGTGCTGACGAGTTAATGGGTGCAGCACAGCAACATGGCACAAGTATACATATGTAACAAACCTGCACGTTATGCACATGTACCCTAGAACTCAAAGTATAATAAAAAAAAAAAAAAGAAAAACAAGGCAAGTGCTATATAGTGGTTTCTGTGACTCTTGATAAGCCAACAGATGTTACCAGTACCGCTCAGTTGTTTGAAAGGTCAATCCTGAGTGTAAACTGACTAAAGCATTAGTGCCTATAAATAGTCTACATTGAACAATTATAGGCAAGAAAGTTTTAAAGTTGAGGAAGCAGTAATTTGGTACAACCTGAAGTGGAATCAGCCAAGGTGTTACAATGAATAGTGTTGAAAATATGTATACAGCAGAGAAATGATTAGTTTTACAAATTTATAAAACTTATGAAAATGAAAAGATGTTTATTGTTTTTCTCTAGGAATTTTGTAGAAAATATTTGAGTCTGATGGTCCACAAGTGTCAATAGTAAACATTATTCATTCTTGTGCCTTAATCCTCCATAAATTTTTGTCAGAAATAGAATATCATGGATTGCCCTATCATATAGCCATTCTATAGATTAGCAGTGGTCAAGATTTATTATAATTTTTTACACTCATGGATGAGATTGAAATTTTTCTCTACAGGAAGAACAGTCCTCAATTTTTTTAAAAAATACCGAATTATTTTAGAAATCAGCTTTGCTTCAGACTTGATAATGTGTCTTAATGGATTCAACATAAACTCACAAACTAAATAAATAGTGCTTGTATATGAAACTTTTACTGTAGTCAATTCATGTTAACAATTTACAAAATTGTTTAAACCAAATACATCGATCTTTTATTGCTGTGTTTCAAATTACCATAAATATGGCAGCTTAAAATAATACCCATTTATTAGCTCACAGTTCCATATGCTGAAATAAAGGTGTCAGCCAGGCTGAGTTCTCTTTTGGAGGCTCTGAGGAAAAACCCACCCCCAAGTTCATTCTTGTTGGCAGGATTCATTCTTTTTAGTTGTAGGACAGAAAACCAAGTTTCCTTGCTGGCTGTTAGCCAGAAGCCACTCTCAGCATCTAAAAATTGTCCACATTTCTTCCACATGGTCCTCTCCATCTTCAACAAGTCAAATCCTTTTCATGATGAGAATCTCTGATTTTCACCGTCTCTGACCTCTAGACCAAATGTAACATGCTCATGGGGCAAGCTCTAAGCATGGCAGTAAAAGCTATCCTATTTACAGTCTTAGGGACTATATAAAGTGTACATCCTGGGGGTGGAGATCTTGGGAGTCATCTTAGAATTCCACCTGTTACACATAAGTAGGTGAAGGTACTTTATATACTTTCTGTGCAGTAAAAGGTAAAATGAAAGACAAAACATTCATTTCCATTCAAATTCGCCATGGCTACATTTTCAAAATCAAAACTACAGATCCAGGTGGTGCTTTTCAAGCCTCAGTGAAGGAACAAAGGAAATTTCTATACTTAAAAACTTATTTAGCTGTGCATTTGAGAAGGCCCCTCATAACCTTCCATTGGAAATAATTACTCTGCAATGTAATGACAAGCTAAAAGGAAAACATTAAGAGAAGAAGGTAATAGAATTCAATAAGTTCCTTCCAAGAAAAGAAAATGCTCCATTAAAATTATATTCTCATAAATTGATGTATTTGACAATACCTGTGTGAAAAATATTGTCAAATATGAGATATGTAAAATCGCATTTCAGATCAGAATGAGCAGATAAAAATTTGTTATTTATTTTGATGATAGAGGACAATATATTTGAACCCTAATTAAGCAAAATATTATTTTGAAAAAACAATTCCATTCTTGTTATTAGTAGACCTGTATTAGAAAAAATTGAACTCTATAATTATCATTTGAATTTCTTCAATATGAATTTTTATTTCTTCTCTTGTTATATAATTACCTACATAATATCCACAATTTTTGCCTCTTAATCCACTGAACCTAAAATATTTACTATCTGTCCCTTTAAAAGAAAATTTTGCCATCCCCACCACGCTCACTTACTCCTCACTTTAGAATCATGCAATTTTCTATCGGACCGTGATAGTGATAGTCTGTATATTTTGGTACTTGTTTTAGTGTGATGTCATATATAGAACTGGTTACATAGCACCCTCACTATAAATGAATGTCTATATGATTTTCCTGTCTTTGTTATTCTCTTTTAGCCACTGCTTGTCTATATATCTTTAGCCCTTATGTTAGTTAAGTTCAATTATAAATTTTATGCTCCTGAAATTTCAGCACACATAGAATTTTCTATTAATTTCAATTAAAAATTATTTGGTAGTAGATTTAGAAACTATGTAATTTTAAATGTATTTACATATATAGGCCAAAAGTGGGCCTTATAGGAGTGGAATAGGGAATTTGTTGATGAGGGTCCATCAATAAACTATTTTTCTCCTATTTGCAAAATGTTAGGATTGAAAATAAAAGTGGTAGACTATGTGTATTGTAGTTCTGCATTATTATTAAAATTAAACTCTCCTAAGAAAAATTTAACATGACAATATCAAGATATAGCTAGGTATCCTTCAATAAAATAAACCAAAGTACGTGTTGTCTATTCTTCTGATCTCCATTTTGAGAAAGTCAGATAATATAATTCACTCACAGGATTTCAATTTACAAACACTGAAAACTCATATCTACTCTTAAGGAATTTTGAACTCTCTCAAGTGTCACATTCCAAACTTATATGGACTGTCAAGCTTAACATGTCCAAACTGAACTCATTTCTTATTATCTCTAAATAGCTAACAAAACCAACCAAATAGCCCTACTCTTCTCCATGAATTTCCTATTTTAATTTGGCTTCTTCTTCCTTCCTACATCCTCGATTCTCCATTTATTTCCATTCTTTATTTAAATAAATATGTAGCACCTGTTATATGCCAAGCACTGTGTTAGTCACTGTGGGAAGACAGAGGGTGAACAAGAAAGGCTGAGTTCCTGCTTTGATGAGCTCACATTCTGGTTTGGAAGGCAAATAATACAATTAAGTAAATAAAAATAAATGCAAAATACTTATAATTTGTGGTTAATGCTATTCATTCATTCAAAATACTTATTGAATTCCTTTCTCTGGACCACATACTGGACTAGATATTGTAGATATAACAGCGAACAAAATAGGCAAACATTCTTTCCTTATGGAACTTGCAATCTAGTGGGAAGATATATGCAATGAATTGAAAAAGATTATGTGATCAGGGTCTCCATTATATCAAATGCATAGGGAATTCTTTCCTATGGTGAACACAGATGCTGAGATCTAAATGATAAGAAGAGGTATTCATGCAATGAATGGAAGGATGAGTGCTTCAATTAAGGGGAGCAATGTATACAAAGATTCTGAGGCAGGGCAGATTTCATTTACTGCTGTATTCCCAGCATATTTGTTACATTTGTTCAGTAAATATTAGTTAAATTTGTGACATGTAGTATTGTGTATGAGAAAAGAAAATGTTGCAAGATGAGGAGGTAAATAAAGGCTCTCCAGGGCATTGCACAACTTCAAAAGGAAGTCAGATTTACTCTAAGTGTAAGGATAAGCAATTAAAGAGTTTTAGGTAAGGGATGATATCATAGATTTATGTTTGAGAAGGTCATTGACCATATCATTACCACCTACCACCAACCAAGATGGTCCATCTCTTCTACCAGTGGTTTACCCAAACTATACTTTGCTTCACTCTGTAAACATTCAGTGGCCCATCAGCATTCCATTACTGTACATACATGTCCCTGTCCTTGCTACCTAAAAGATTCTTATATTTCCTTTCTCTCTGAAATCTTCCACCCATATTATTTAATACTCACCTTTATTATCAACTATTCTATAAAACTTTTCCTGACTTTCCTAACAGATTTAGTTGCTCCTTCTATAGAAGTTTCCTTATAACTTTGATATTTCTGTACTCCAGCCTATTCCACATTACATGTTTGAATTTGTCTCCAGTGATGTGAACATGAACTTTCAAAATACAGACTTCAAATGTTATTCATGTTAGTATCTCCTACATCTTTCACTGTGCCTGGCACATAGTATTTAAAAAATGTGGACTGAATAAAGAAAACTATAAAATATTTTATTCCCTGATATCAGATTTAGTTGTTATTACTGTTTAATAGAAACCATGATTTCCAGGAGACTCTCTGGTAGATTCGCAAAAATTAATTGCTTTCTCTGTTAGAAGCAATATAGTTTGAATTAGTACATTTGGCTAGAAAAGGAAAATATATTGAGTTTGGATTCTGATTACTAATTCCAATTCAAAAATTATAGATAAGTCCTGCAATTCTTCTGTAAATGAGGAGACGTTTCATAAAGGTCAATGTCTGATGATGGTAAATATGCAATCCATTTTAAAATAAAAACATTATAAAAATGGGTAATATTATTCAATTAAATTCCATATGAAACTGAGAGTTATGAGAAGTAAGTTTGAGTTTCTTTTGATATCTATGTTATTCACATGTCAATGTGGTCTCCATCTTTATTTATTTTATTTTCTATTTTATTTTATTTTGTTTACACAGGTTTGTGGGGAACAGGTGGTACTTGGTTACATAAGTAAGTTCTTTAGCGGTGATTTGTGAGATTTTGGTGGACCCATCGCCTGAGCAGTATGTATTGTACCCAGTTCATAGTCTTTTATCCATCACACCCCTCCCACCCTTTCCTCCAAGTCCTCAAAGTTCATTGTATCCTTCTTATGTCTTTACATCCTCATAGCTTAGCTCCTACTAATGAGTGAGAACATACAGTGTTTGGTTTTCCATTCCTGAGTTACTCCACTTAGACTAATGGTCTCCAATTCCATCCAGGTTGCTGTGAATGCCATTATTTTGTTCCTTTTTTATGGCTGCACTGCATAGTATTCCATGTGTATAAGTGTGTGTATGTATATATATATAATCTCACAATTTCTTTATTTCTAAGACACTTGCCTATTTCTAGCAGGTGATTTAGTGTAATTGAAAAGTAGAAGGGACTCAACATATGTTAAATGGTTAAAGGAAAAGGCAAACGAATGTACATATCTTCCCCAAGAATTTTAATAGCAAACTCATGCATTCTTCTCTTCAACTATTGTTATATTTACTTTAAGTACCTCAACATTATACTAATGACAATCTTAATGTTATCTCACAATGTCTTGTTCTACTTGGCTCTTGTAAGTTTCCCTGTCACACTGTGGCAGTTACTCACTTGCAATGCTGTGCCATGTGTCATTCAGAACTCCTTCAAATTTGTAAAAAAAAGATCAAATTTATATAAAAAAATAAGCTTCTGTATTTTCAACCTCCTCACATTGATAATCATTAATTATGGTTGCTCTTGCTATAGGCAACCTCTGTTTTTTTCTCCCAACTATTTCATTTCTTCATCCTCATTTGTATCTAACTTGTTTTCTTCTCTTAGCCACAATGATTGGTCAGCCATTTTAGCAGTGCTCTCAACTAGCACACCAGGTGCCCTTCATCATATATTTCTATTTTGGCAGTCTTTGTAATTACTGATAATTCACTTTCTTCATCGCTTTGACATTTAGATGGCCTCTACTTTACACCATGCCCTAATTACCATTGGCTTTGACTTTTAATATTGTTTATCATTAGGAAATACACAAACTCATTATTACTGTGGCTCAATACCTCACCTTGCTGAGTATTTTATTATTTCATAATGCTTCTTACTTCTCATTCTTCTGGTCTCAGGTATATAAAATCAATTCTAGTGTACCAAATGTTTCATTCAACTTTATTGAATTTATGCCTCTTCTGTGGGCAGTAATCCCGTTATTTTCAACTTTGAATATTTTAAAACTTCAACGAGTGATTTATACATGTGGCTACATTATAATTATCTGTGTAGCAAACAAAAAATTGGGGTAAATGAGTATTCCATTGTAGTTCAAGAAAGTAGACTTACATATATAACCATTTGTCAAATCAGCTCTAGCTGTGATGAATCAGTAATTCTTTGGAAGCAGGAAAACTCAAGAATCTGATGACGGACTTTCTCAAGGTGCAAGCAACACAAATCAGGAACTTTCCATTCTCAACGATGAGGAACAATTAGTGCAAGCTTGATAGTGAGTTCTAAATCAGAAAATCAGGAGCCAGTATCAATAGAAATCAGGAATCTAGTAACTTCACTAGAATATCCAGGCTGCATCAGTTCAACAGCAAGCTCAACTCTTGGCATGTTTTCAAGTTAAGTTCCTTCATTTGTTTTGATTTTTATAGTTTGACAAGTAGATGGATACATAATGCTTCCCTGATAGACTTCAATCAGTTCTCCCTTTTGGGATGGCTAGTAAAGGACTGATCAATCTATGCTTTACATTCTTACATCTTTGTTTCTTTGCAGACCACCTAGATAAGAGTTTAATCCCAGTAAGAAACAGAGGCATTATTTGTACTTTTGCTCTTTATATAAATGTATTCTAGATTCATTCTGCTTTACTGAATGTAAGTAAAACTGAGTCCAACATTCCATGTGATGCCTGGCATTTTCTTTCTTTGCTTCAATGTATGATTTGCAGTTGAATTATACTCTTCACATACAAATTCAATTGGAAAAGGCTCTTGGTTGGTATTTTTCCTAGAAGGCATGCTAAGATTATATTTTAAGTTAGTGTTAAAATATTTATGAAAAAGTGCCTTTCATGTTAATATTTTTAACATACTGAAAGTGAGTACATATGCATCTGTTCAAACAGCTTTCGATGGAAAGTCACCTGGACAATTTTCAGAGTTGTTATACTATGAGCTCTCTCTGCTTATGATCACTCATACACAAAAGCAATGCAAATAATAATGTAGTTAAGAGGAAATAAAATATAAAGCTGATGCATTATGAAACAAAATGCTCTCAAATGCAAACTTTTAGTTACCAATAAGCAAAAGTACAACATGAAATATTAAAATTGATGACTATAAGCATTGTTTACAAATGTAGAGAACATATTTAAAGATTAATATAGAAAACAAGAGTATGTTTAGTTTGTCATCTGTAGAATATCATCTTAAAAACTGCAAAAGTCACACAAAATAAATATCAGCTGAGTTTTTACTATTACAAATACTGTGGCTATTAACATTTTAACTTTTCTCAATAGTCGGAAAAAGCATGCTAAATCAAAATGAGCTGAATAAATGTTAAAACTAAGACAAATATATTTCTACAGTGAAAACCCTTTTACAATAAGGTATTAGTCAGTAGCTGGAGAAACTCATTTTTCTTTTCAGAGTTTAGCTGTTTTATTCATCCACATGTTTTACATTTGTAAAGGATGTGGCTTCTTTGAAAGACATTTTGGCTGACATCCTTGCTGTTGTATGAATAAATGAAAGCAAATCATGCTGTTGTAAAGTATAAAGACAAAAAAAATTGCCAAGTTTGCAAACAAGTATAAGCCTGTAATACATATAAATAATCTGCATTGAATATCAGGGTTGTCAGAAGCGCAGTTACGAAGTGCTGCTCCCTGCTTGATATAAGTCTTTACTGCTATGTTTAAGGACCTTTATTGAGCACATTTCTTCCTAAGTTTGAGCTGCTTTATCAACCTGAATGAGCCAATGCTTCATCTATTCCCTAGTAGTTCAGATGCTGGACAATCTGATTCAGCAAAGGCTCACACTGTTCTGTCATCCATAGACTAGATAAAATGTAACACCAACACAGATCAGGTCCTTGAGGTCACTAGGCACAGTGTGAAACAGACTGGTTGAACCAGAAGTTTGTTTTGTTAAGTCAACATCTTGCACAGTAATCTTGATTTCACTGATGTTGGCTGCAATGTGCAAACCTGAGGACGTTACTTCAACATTGTGGGAGCACAAAGCATATCTGAGGAAAGAAAGAAGACGGTAAGGGCATTTCAGCCAATGAATAATGGGAACTCTCATTTTCTTTAAAATTCTTTTAACATAATACTTTTTAAAAGGTAATATGAATTTCAAGAGACAGAAGAATGTAATAGCTAAGAGCATTGACTCTAGAGCCAGTTCTAAGTCTTAAAGCTGTGTGATCTTGGGCAAGCTGTTTAATATCTGTATACCTCAATTTATTCATCCATAAAGTGGGAATAATAGTAGCAAATGTAGCTGAAAGAAAAGATGTAGAATTAGGAATTGAGGTCCGAAGGAGGAAGAAAGTTCTGTAACCAGTTGTCTCCAGGATGGAAAGATCAGAAATGTGAACTAGGAAAGGATTTCTTCTGAGCCTTAGTATTTAAAGACCCAGAGTGAAAGCAGGTGAACACATTTGTTTTCTCATTGGCCAGGATGGCAGAGGATAATAGGATCAACTTGGTCCAAGGAAAGCAACATGCAGAAACCAGAAAAGGAAATTAGATTTCTTCCCTAAGAATTCCAGAAAGGATGCCAGAAAAGACAAGTTTGTAATTGAAAGAAGAAAGCTCAAGTAAACATACTAAGAGGGAGATTTGATTTCAACTCTGCCACTAAATGGCTGGGTGATTAGGACAAGTAATAACAGTCTCTCATAACATGCGCTTTATTTTATTTTATTTTATTTTATTATTTTAAAAAGGTAAGTTGGAATATCAAGCATTACAGATTGATGGCCTGGGACAAATTCACATACCAGAAATAAGACTTTTTTTTTTTGTTTTTTTTGTTTGTTTGTTTTTTTCAGTCCATGGTGTTTAAAAGATTTTGAATCAAAAATCCTTAAGAGGAAGTGTGCATTCCCTGATTCCACCAGGGTTCCAACTACATCATCCCTCATCCCCTTTACTGACTTACTTCAGCCCTGACAGCATTTGAGCTTGAATCTCTACAATTCCATCAGACTGTACACATAATGATACAATGAACAGCAATACTGGCTAATTATTGGGCTTCTTTTTTGTGTCTGGCACTTCACCAACAAATCTCTAACCCTCAAAACAACCTTAAAGAGTAGTTTAAGGAACATGGCTGTGCTTTGGTCAAGGATAGGCCCAGGTAAACATCCAGAGTGACTCAGCGAGTTTAGAGGACAGACATATAACTCTACTTGTTATCACAGCCATGTAGCCATAACATGGGAAGGCTCATCATGTGGCGCTAAGCCTCTGTTGTCTGTAAAAGGTATAATTGCCCTGCTGACACTATACAGGTGCACCTGTGCCCAGAAAGAGAGAGAACCGTCAGCAAAGATGGAGAGTGGGGAGCCAGGACACAGCAATGCTCAGCTCATGCCCAGAGAAAGAGTTAAGCTGCTGACCCTGAAAGCAGGGGAGAGCCGGCTGTGCAGCTGTGTGTGGGAGCTGCTGGACTAAACAGCCTAGACAAGGTGAACAGTGTGAGAGAGTTAGTGTGGGTGAGCTTCTCAGAGGAGCCACAGAGCTGGAGCAGACAGCTGAGACAAGGTGGACAGTGTGAGAGAGCTAGTGTAAGTAAGCTGTTGATGAGAGCTGCTGCTGAATAAATTCACCTTTCACCTACCTATAGCCCCCCCGAGTGTTCTTTCAGCTATCTGCTTATCCACCCACTCCCCTCGGACCTCAGTATGGGCTGGAACCTGTACCTAGGCGTGACAACTGGTATAGTCATGGACCCAACAGGTAGATAACATTATATTTATTTTATGGATGAGGAAACGGGTTGAGGGATGTGGAGTGACTTGTCTTAGGGTACATAGCTTGTGAGTACAAGGGCCAGGGTCCTAACTCCCACCTAACTGGAACCAAGACTGACATTCCTTCCACTACACCATGCTTTGTTATGTTATTTTTTACTACTACTATTTTAAAAAATATTTTGCTATCTGGGAGATGTTCTCATCCAGAGTGTCATATTTTCTAATTATGCTGGAGAAATGAGTTGCTTCCTTTCATCAAATGAGGCAACTTCAAGATTAGGCCCTCCAAGTATGCTTAAGAGACAGTTCACCCAAACATTGTGGAATACAAGTTCTGTGAATTGATTCTGCTCTTTTACAACAGATCGAAATGTGCAGCTGGAGTTATCTCAGTGTTTAGAATTGCATCCTTTGCTCGCATTTCTAAAATGGAGTCTCCTGCCTGGTTAATTTCTAATGTTAGCTGCTAGGAGGTAATACTTACCTATCTCATGATGTACTGCCAAGTGCACGTATCTCAAAAGCGTAATTAAGCTAAGCATCTGGTGGGTTTACACATGCTGAGGCCATGGTTATGAGGTAAACTTCTTGAAGGCTAATGGTGCGAGTCACTAACAACATGCTGCATTATGTATTTAAGGCATTTGGTTACTGTCCAACAGCCATCCTCTCCTCAGAACCATTCCTTCTCAGCATCTGCTCCTTAAGTACCATCTGAATTACAATTGGTTAGCACATGGAGAAAAAGAAGTGTTACTATTAATATTACTAAGCCAGTACAGCTGGGATAAAACAGATTAGCTTCATTTTACCTCAAGTTTCAACAAAAACTTCAGATACGTACTAATTTCAGAATCCAAGTTTTATGTGATAACATAAAGCAAGATAAAGACTAACAATGGCAAATTGGCTTAATTTCTTAGCTACTAGCTTGAGCTTGTAGTGCTGGCTGAATGAAAAATCTTGTTTTGACTTGAGCAAATTAAATGTGTAGGTCAACAATGGTGACTAATTGTATAATCCATAATTAAGAATTTTTAATTATTCTTTGCTAAGATGAGTAAACTCTTACAACTCAATATATGATAATGTGTCTAAAGCTTTTGGGAAAAAAACACGTGCAGAAATGAATTCGTATGCTCTTCCCTTCCATAATAACTGGATTAATTCAACTAATCAGTGCATGATATGCCATAAAACGATCTGTTGACTTTTAAATTTCACAAAAATTGTACCATAAGTTCCCATATTTATATATCTGAAGACTGTTTTTCATAATCTGACCAATATTTTGCTTCAAACCTGCAAATGGAGACTTCTTTGTGTCTCCATTTCCTCATCTCTCTTAGTGGAGTGCCCTATTAGTACCCTGTCAAAGAGCTGTCCTTTCGTTCATTCGTTTTTTGAGAGCATGCAGTATGCCAAGCAGTGTGCTGGGTGCTGGGAACAGTGGTGAGCCGATCTTTGAGTTAAGAGGCCAAGAGATGGTGTAAGAACTAACCATTCAAGGGTATGTAGGAGTTAACCTAGTAGACTGGAAATGAGAGGGCATTCCAACAGAGTAGAGAAGCAGAAGCAAAAGTATCTAGGAGAGAGAGAGCACAGGAATCCCTCTCAGGAGGTTAGTGTTAGTGGATCATAAAGTAAAAAGAGGAAAGGGAAAGAGAGTAAGCTGTAGAGTTGGCCAAAGTTGGACTCTATTAACCCAATCGAACCCCTGTAGGAGGCCATTGAAGATCTGCAGTCCAGAGAATTGCACATCCAGCTGTGCAAGAGGCTACTGTGTGCAGTTTTGAGAACTATCAAATTTTACAGTAAGAGGCCAGGCAGTAGACAACAATGGTCTGACCTAAACTGTTCTTATTCCATTATATTCCATAGAAAATAAATTGCTTTCTATAGTGTGGGAGGCTATTAGAAGAATCCCACAGAGGCGTCACCAATAGCAACAACAGTAATATCAGTGGCAACATCAGTAGCCACTAGAATTTATGGAGCACTTATTACACGGCAGGCATTCTGCCAAGCACTTTACATGCTCCAGTGCAACCCTTACTACAACATTGTGAGTTAGGTGCTTTTATTATCCCCATGTTTAGAGAAAGTCACACAACTAAGCAGTGGGTGAGGTAAGACTCAAAGCCAGATCTTCTTTAGAGCTATGGCCTTATTCACCATGCTATGCAACCAAACTTATTTAATTTGTAACTTTAAATTTACATAAAATAATAAAGTCATGGCCTTCAGAATAATGACTGAAAAAAGTCCCTTCTAAAAGAATCAAAGTAGATGCACTTTGTGGCTGCTTTTGCATTTGGTTCATAGAGACATTTAACTTTCTAGTTTATAGTCATTTTAATGAATATTCAAACTCCAGGAAGGAGATTGCTGATACCCAAGTAGAAGCAGGCTACAGAGCAGCCCCTATTAAACTTATGAGATAGTAGAAAAAATATATATATATATCCTCAGCACTTCTTGCTTCTTCACCTTTATTCCTTGTTGAATTTTATCCTTCTGACCATCTGTGACTAAATGCTGTCTTGCTCCTTGAGGGAAGAGTTATTTGAGAAACTGATTTGGAAAGCAATGTTTGTTAGTGACTCTATAGATACTCCTCCTAGAGGATATTTTTATATGAAGTGTGAGCTATAGAGAGTACAGAGGAAAAGAGAGAGAAGCTTCCATAATACCTGGAAAGGGATGCTTTGTGAAAGGACTAACGCTAATTTTTAAACAGTCATATGAGATGATGAATTTAAACATTGAAATCATACAATAAATAGTCCTATTCAACTTCTGATTATACTTTGACTTGCATTGTTGTTAGATTGCCTGGAGAAAACGCTCTGGGTAAAGGACGAAGTACCCAAATGCATGAACAGTTACAGTTCTCAGTGCTAATCCTTAAAATATTATCTGTTTTTATCCATTATAGCTCCATGAACTTTGGTTAATATGAGTCAGTTCCTGAGACAAAAATCCACTTCCAGAATGCCAACAAATCAAATTTCTAAGTCTTGAAACTTTGAGAATAGACCTGGAGTCATGTTGAATTCATCAAGGGAAACGTTCTCCTTTAACATTGACAGTAATTGAGGTTTTTTGTTTTTTTGTTTTTTTCATTATATCCATACCTTGCTATGTGCTCTTTCCCTTTAGAAACTACAGAAGTTGTTCAGAAAGAAAAATTGTAAGCATCCCAGAACTTGGAAAAGAGATGGAGTTTTGAGAAAGCAGAAAGCAGAATTTCTCATTACTTCCAGACCATACCATGCAGGAAAATTGAGCCAGTTTTGGAAATCTACTAATCATACTTCCGACATTGACTATTTTGTATGTTATTCCAGGAAAAAAAATATCAATTCTGACACATGACAATTTCTTATAATTGCATTTAATCAAAGAGTTTATGTTAAAGCTACCTATAGTTCTTACTGCATTCCACAGGGCTGACTGTTGGCAAGTTTAGGAGTACCGATAGTCTTACTAAAACCTCATAATTTTCCAGGTAGTTCCCTGTCTTACCCAATAAATCTTTGTTTCTCTTCTCAAAAGTTATTAGACTTCCTGGGCAGAGTACCAAGTTGGGCAGATATTTTGAAGATGTTCTGATCAATCCAAATTAGGAAATAGGTGTTTGAAGTTCACTATATAAACACAATGATTCTGAAACTTGGCTATGTGATTTGGGTGGAACATAGTAAAGAAACACAAAGCCTTTTGCTGCTTCCATATAACCCAACCTTGTTTAAGAGAGGGGGAAAAAGGACAAGTTGGCTTACCTCAGACATGTTGACTTCCCTATAAATTCTGGCAATGCTTAGGTCTATTTGCTGCTGATAATAACAGATCAAGCAATACTTTCCACAAAAAAGTTTGTTTTGTTTTGTGATGGCAGAAATTTTTTTCTTGTTTCTGATGTGGTAATAGCAAACCTTTTAATTTCCTGAGGGTTGTCATAAATTTTGCACTTCTAAAAGACCAAAATCGGTCTATACTTTGTGTTATCAAAGAAATATATTCAGTTTCTCATCAATTTAGTTAACATTATGGTATGTGCTTTTTAAAAATAAAAAATTATATTCAAAAAACAAAATCTGATTTAAATATATAAAATGTACATTTTTCTATTAAATGCATTTCCTTTTAAATATTGACTATATGAGCAAAGCACAAAGTCTTTTGTGCTATTGGCCATTTGATGGAATTTGCTGATTTTTAAGATAGCTCGCAATTATCACCACCATTTTATAGATGAAAGTTTCAAATTAAGGACTGCAATCCTGATAAATGTAGGGCAGCGTTCAAAAGTCAAGTCCAATATTGTTTTCATCAAACCTTCTTGAATTTGCCTTCATTTTAATGGTAACCATGGAAAAGCAAACTTTCAGTGTAAGCAAGTGTTATTTTTCTGGGAATCCAATTTGATTTTCAATATGCCTAAATCTGAAAAAAAATCCTTAAAACTTACTAGGATAAGGTTGATAGAATTGAAAGAATTCAGGAGTAGTTACCTAAAAGCTATAAACACACAAATAAAGAAGAAAGCAAAACTTGCTCAGTAAAATAAGTACAGGGTAAGAAAATAGGGATAACTGTGTTAACAATCTTTTTAAAATTTTCAAGTGTTATATTATTGCAGTGTGACTTCCATGTGGATATCTTGCTTGCTTTTCCCATGACCCCATGAGAGAAACAAGGCATGTAGTATTTTCACTTTGCAGATGAGAAAAATGAGATGTACATAATCTATTGCCTGACAGTAAGTGAATGTCAATAAGGATAACATTGATATATTCTATATATATGATAGTATATTCTATAAGATATATCCTAATATATTCTATAAGATGGATCAATTTGGGCTTCAATTGAGTTGATTGATGACACATGATACACCCATGGAAAAACACACACAATCAAATTGTGCCTTGCCTCAAAACATTCACTCCCAGTGTGCAAGCTTACATTACATTTGTATGCATCCTTGTTCTTCCATTAACAAGCAAGATGATTTGGCTCTAGCTGTGATATATTTTGTAGCCTACTTCTTTATTTATAATGCAGATGAGCATCCTGCTCCATTAAAGTTTGTACCACTGAGTGAAATTACATCTAAAGCACCTGGCTTTTATCATGGTACATAGGTACTTCTTTACAAACCAGTTTAGTTGAATCTGAATGTGCACATACATAATGTATAGCTATGGATTAGGGAGTCCTAGCTGGTTCCAAAGCAATGCCAATTCAGATGATCTCTGATGGTCTCTGGTGATTGTCAGTGATAGAGAAGTTGCCCAGGAACTGCAACCTATTGAAAACCTTTGAAGCAATGTGTTTTCTAATTTTCTGGTGTCTACTTCAGACACAAGTTCTAGAGCTGTCTCTGGCCCTAAATTTAAACCTGCACAGCTATTGGGAAATGTATTCATTTACCCATTCATTTATTTAATATTTATGAAATAACCAGTATTGCATAAAACAATCTGCTCAGTGCTGGAGCTAGACCAATGAATATGACAGATATGTTTTTCCTTTTTTATGAAGTTCAATATGTCAGGAAGAAATATAACCACACGATAACTATGAAAAAAATGTGATGAATACTGTGATAGGGTAAACTGCGGTGGTGGCATAGGATCACTTAGAGGAGTATCTGGCCTACCCTAAAAGGGATGGTCTCCCTTTGTAAGTGAGCATGTGTAAGCAGAAAACTGAAGGATGAGTTGAGTTTGGCTGTTTTCAAATAAGAGAAGAGAACCAGAACGTCTGGCAATGATTTTCTCTTGTATAGTTCCAGCTTCTCCCATGACATTTGAGATATACAAAGTCATATTTGAAAGCTTTGTTGTGACCGCTGTTACTGGAAATAACAGAGGTCAGCAGAAATCACATATGACTACTAGTCTTTTTTCCAACTACTGGTAGAAAAAACAGCTCAAGTCCTGAATTCTCCCAAAATGTATGCCAGACAGACCTTTAAGTTATTTCTGTCTCAGGATCATTGTTTCAAAAAATTACAAATGTCTTTTTATATAAGAACGAATTAATAATTATGAAAACAAGAACAACTGTATATCCAATACCTGCTATGTGTCAAGAATGTTTTGCGTTCATTAGTTCTAATTTTATCAACAACTGAACAAGGTTGACATTTTTATCACCATTTTGTATAAGTAAAAAAGGCAGGAAAATTAGTCTAATTCTCATTTTATCATCTTAATTGTCAAGTTACACTTTTATAAAATATTAAATATACAGACGTGTGCTCGTTGAAACATTTGACAATCCCCATTTCACAAAGATGTTTTCATTATTAGTGACTGTAATTTTACAATCATTTTTAGTTTTATAATTATAATGTATGTTAACTTTCTGGTATCTATTATTTTTCTCTCACTTCTCCTGTAGTTTTGTAATTAGTAATAGTAATGTCCTACTAACTGTTTGAAGCCAGAGTCTTTGTGGCTCAGAGAAAGGTAGGAAAGGACAGGGGAAGATGAAGATGATACACATTCTTGTTATTAGGGATCATCAGTATAGTTTTCTGAGTAGGCTGTACAGAAATTTTGAGTAATACAATATGGCAACAGTAAGTCTTTAGAACACTGTACTTAAAAAAAATGTGTATACAAAATCATGGAAGATTCTAGCAAAACTCAGTGAAGGAAAAGCATGGGGAGTACCAAGTTCCTTCTGAGTCAAAGACCAGGTCTTTGACCTGGTATCTTTGGTATCTAATTATATTCAATATATTTTTGGCGAACTGAAGAGACTACAGAAATAGAGGAAAGGATCTCTTTGATAAGAAATGTGCTTATCACTATTATTTTCATCAATGCAAACATATGGGAATTGTGTCTCTGTATACTATTTTGGAACAATTGTCAAGAGTAGATAATAGTAGTGGAAGTTTAGAGAGTTTAATAAAAGTAGAGAGAAGATATTTAAAACCTTGGAAGTGAAGACAAACATAAAAATAAAACCTAAAAATATATTACTATTTAAAAGGCTGATAATACATTAGGTCACAAATAAAGCATCAGTAAGTTTCATAAAGTGTTATGACAAGTCTTCAATCACAAAACAATACAATTGGAAATTACTGATCAAATTTTTAAAAAGTCCTTTCACCTGTAAATTAAAAATTAAAAAAAAAAACTTGTTAACTCTCAGGTGAAAAGGGAAAAACAAACTAAAATTAGAAGATTAAAAGACAAATGATAATAAAAATGCTACATTTTAGGACCAATGACATATATTTAAACACTAATTTAAGGAAAGTTCAAAGCACTAATGTGCTTTGAATGTCCACTGATGACATATTGGGTTAAGAAAATGTGGTACATATACACCATGGAATACCATGCAGCCCTAAAAAAGAATAAGATCACGTGCTTTGCAGGAACATGAATGGAGCTTGGGGGCCATTATTCTTAGTAAACTAATGCAGGAACAGAAAACCAAATATCACACGTTCTTACTTATAAGTAGGAGCTAAATGATGAGAACACATGGACAAATAGGAGGAAACAACAGACATTGGGACCCACTTGAGGGTGGAGGGTGGAAGGGAAAGGATCAGAAAAAATACTATCAGATATTAAGCTTAGTACCTGGGTGATGAAATAATCTGTACAAAAAACCCCCATGACATGAGTTAACCTATATAGCAAACTTGTACATGTACCCCTGAACCTACAATAATAGTTTAAGTAAAATAATCTCAGTGACAACATTTTTCTTTTTTTTTATTATTATTATTATACTTTAAGTTCTAGGGTACATGTGCATAACGTGCAGGTTTGTTACATATGTATACTTGTGCCATGTTGCTGTGCTGCACCCATCAACTCGTCAGCACCCATCAACTCGTCATTTACATCAGGTATAACTCCCAATGCAATCCCTCCCCCCTCCCCCCTCCCCATGATAGGCCCCGGTGTGTGATGTTCCCCTTCCCGAGCAAAGTGCATTATTCTATGTTGACATTTTTGTTTCTCTTAATGGTAATTCTATGCTTAACTTTATAGGAAACTACCAAACTGCTTTCCAAAGTGACTGTGACATTTGTATTCTCATTTGCAATGTATGTGAGTTCCACATCCTTGACATTTCTGCATTACCTATAGCCCATAAATTCTGACATGTTGTTTTAATTTTATTAAATTAAAAATATTTTCCATTTTTGAAAAAGAAAGAAAATGCTATATAAACTGCATGCTCTTTGTAAGCAGTTGCAGTTTTCCTGCCTAGGCTGCCATCACTCAGCCATGTGGTTTTGTCCAGCACACCACCACTGCAGTGTAGGTAAGGCCAGTATGTTGTCCACTCTGCCATCGCTGGACTGTTTGTGAGATGTCTTGTCCAGCCCACCATCACTATACCATTTCTCTATGTAAGGCACTTCTGTCCGGCCCACAGCCACTGAACTATCTCCTCTGTTATGTAAGCCCCTAGTAAAACTCCATGTCTTCATAAAAAATAATGAACTGGGTAAAATAACTGTTGTGACATTCCGTGTCAGAAAACAAAGGACACTGGTCCCTGAGAGATGGGAAACAAATAAAATAAGCCCTGTGATTGGCCCAGATTATTGCCTGGATAATGTCTCTAGGATGCAGTCAGGATGGAGGAAACCAGGGAGAGCCCTGAAGTCTCCTTGCATTGAGAAGGTGGAACTTTCAGTATAGGGAAGTCAAGGCATCTATGGTCACTGAGAAGTACACTTGAAAATAGGGAACGTCACAGAGAAAAAGCAGCAGAGATCTGAAGAGGAATCCCCCGCTCAAGAATTGAACTGTCAGTGATACATGTGAACAACTTACCTGGAGCAGGGGAGAATGAATTATCTGAAAGAAGGAGACAGAATAATTGTTAAAGTCAACACAGGGTCACCTACTAGAGTGGAAAATCTCGTAGTTCACAGAACATTACAGTACTCAGAGAGGTTTTGCCTCAGTAGTGGAGAAAATTAACTCTAGACTAACTAAATATTGCTTTAACCCCACCTAAAAAACCTTAAAAGTAAGACCTGAATGGTCTAAGTGGCCTTGCTTTTAAGGTAGGATTAATTATAAGTAATCTTAACCATATCCTTTTAAGGTAGGATTAATTATAATTAATCTTACCATGTTCAAGAATAAAGCTCTCAGGGATATTTAAAGGAATACAAAATTAAGTGCCAGAAATACAAAATTCACAACTATTAGAAGTTGTTGGGAATACAGAGAAATAGGAAAATGCTACCCATAATAAATTCTATTGAATGAGGAAAAAAATCAACCAAATGGAACCTACAGAAAATTGATAAAGATGGGAGAATTAATGGTTCATGATATTAAAATAGTTTTTATACCTATATTCCATATTCAAAAACTTAGATGAAAGTCTAAATGTGGCAAGTAAAGAATTGGAAGGTATTTTTTAAATGACCCAAACTGAAATTCTAGAGATAGAAACTACAATCTTAGAGATGAAAAATATACTGGATATGGCTAATAGTCAGGTAAACATTAAAGAAAAATGATTATTCAAGAATTAGCAGTTAAATCTTCAAAAATTAAACATAGAGATAAAAGAATAAAGAAAATATATACAATATCAGTAAGCTAGGAGATAACTTCAAGCAACCTAATATACATACCATTTGAATCCAGAAAGGAAAGGCAGGAGACAGAATAAAAGAAGAAATAATGACTGAAAATTTTCAAATTTGATTGAAATCCAAGAGGCTCAATAAATGCCAAATGTTAGAAACACAAAGAAAATTATATCAAGGAATATTGTATTCATTTTCAAATGGTGTCATAACAAAATGCCACAGACTACATGGCTTAAAAAAAGAAATTTATTTTCTCATGATTTTGGAAAGCTACATGTCTGAGATTAAGCTGGTAGCTGGTTGATTTTGAGGCTTCTCTCTTTGCCTTGTATCCCGTGTCTTAATATCATCTTCCCTCTGTAGCTTTGTGTGTCCTCATTTCCTCATCTTATAAGGGCACCAGTTATGTTAGATCAGGGCCCATCCTAATGACCTCATTTTAATCTAATTACCTCATTAAGTACTCTATCTCCAAATACAGTCATATTTTTGAGGTACCAAAAGTTAGGACTTCAACATATGAATTTTTGGGGGAACTCAATTCAGCCAATACCTCACATAAATATGAAATTACTTAAAACTAGTGATAAATAGAAAATTTTAGGAGAAATAGGAAAGGGAAGGGAAAATACATTATATATAGAGAAACAAGATTAAGGCAAATTTTGTTAGGAAATTATGCCAGTTAGAAAACTGGAGTTAGAAAACTGGAGCAGCATCTTTAAAGACCAAAAGGAAAAAAAAAAACTGTCAACCTAGAATTCTTTACCCAATAAAATTATCTTTCAAGAAAAAAGATAAAGATTTTATCGATCATACGAAAGTTAAAATACTTCAGCATACCTGCACTACAAAACCTGTTAAAGGTGTCACTCAAGCAAAAGGTAAATTATACCAGATAGAATCCAAATCTAAACAAAGGAATGAAGAATATCAGAAATGGTAACCTCTTTGGTAAACAGAAAGAATTTTAAAAATTATTGAAATATCTGTAATGTATAATGTCCTGTTTGAAGCAAAAATAATTTTACCATACCTAGAAAATAATCCAGCCAGATGCCGTGGCTCATGCCTGTAATCCCAGCACTTTGGGAGGGTGAGGTGGGCAGATTACCTGAGGTCAGGAGTTCAAGACCAGCCTGACCAACATGGTGAAACACCATCTGTACTAAAAATACAAAATTAGTTGAACGTGGTGGTGCATGACTGCAATCCCAGCTACTTGGAAGGCTGAGGCAAGAGAATCGCTTGAACCCAGGAGGCGGAGGTTGCAGTGAGCCGAGATCACGCCATTGCACTCTAGCCTGGGCAACAAGAGTGAAACTCCATCTCAAAAAAAAAAAAAAAAAAAAAAAAAAAAAAAAAAAAAGAAAGAAAGAAAAGAAAAAAAAAAAAAAGAAAAGAAAGAAAATGAGAAAATAATCCATAAAAGAAAACCTGATAAATTGGACTTTATTAAAATTAAGGATGGCTATTCTTCAAAAGATACTCTTAGTAGAATGAAAAGGCAAGCCACAGGCTAGGAAAAAAATACTTTCAAAGCATATATCTTTTAAAATACTTTTAAAACTCTCAAAACTTAATGATTAGAAAACAAAAAAATTCAATAGTAAAAGTAGAACAGATTTGAACAGACACTTTACCAAGGAAGATAGATGGATGGCAAATGAACACTTGAAAAGATACTCAACATGAGTAGTCTTTAAAGAAGTGCAAATTAAAACCACAATGCAATGCTACTACATTTCTATTAAAATGTCTAAAATAAACAAACCTGGCCATACCAACTGTTGGCAAGGATGTGGAAGACCTGGAACTCTTATATACTGCAAATGGGAATGTAAAATGGTACTATCACTGAGGTGAACTTTTTGATAGTTTCTTAAAAGGTTAAACATCAAAAAGTGGGCAAAGGATATGAACAGACATTTCTCAAAAGAAGACATTCATACAGCCAACAGACACATGAAAAAATACTCATCATCACTGGCCATCAGAGAAATGCAAATCAAAACCACAATGAGATACCATCTCACACCAGTTAGAATGGCGATCATTAAAAAGTCAGGAAACAACAGGTACTGGAGAGGATGTGGAGAAATAGGAACACTTTTACACTGTTGGTGGGATTGTAAACTAGTTCAACCATTATGGAAAACAGTATGGCAATTCCTCAAGGATCTAGAACTAGATGTACCATATGACCCAGCCATCCCGTTACTGGGTATATACCCAAAGGATTATAAATTATGCTGCTATAAAGACACATGCACACGTATGTTTATTGCGGCACTATTCACAAAAGCAAAGACTTGGAATCAACCCAAATGTCCATCAGTGACAGATTGGATTAAGAAAATGTGGCACATATACACCATGGAATACTATGCAGCCATAAAAAAGGATGAGTTTGTGTCCTTTGTAGGGACATGGATGCAGCTGGAACCCATCATTCTTAGCAAACTATCACAAGAACAGAAAACCAAACACCGCATGTTCTCACTCATAGGTGGGAACTGAACAATGAGATCACTTGGACTCGGGAAGGGGAACATCACACACCGGGGCCTATCATGGGGAGGCCGGAGGGGGAAGGAATTGCATTGGGAGTTATACCTGATGTAAATGACGAGTTGATGGGTGCTGACGAGTTGATGGGTGCAGCACAGCAACATGGCACAAGTATACATATGTAACAAACCTGCACGTTATGCACATGTACCCTAGAATTTAAAGTATATAAAAAAAAAAAGTACACCTACCATATTACCTAGACATTCTTTCCCTAGTTACACACAAGAAATAAAAATATATGCTCATGCAATGATTTGTACATAAACAGTTATTGGAGCATTATTTGCAATAGCCCCAAACTGGAAACAATACAAATGTACATCAATAGGCTAAAGGATAAAAAAGCAGTAAAATACTATGTAGCAAATAAGAAATGAACTGCTGATACATGTTACAACATGGATGAATCGCGAATGCTGAGTAAAAGAAACCAGATAAATGAGTTCACAGATTATTTCAATAATATAAAATTCTAAAACATGCAAACTAATCTATAAAGAGACTAGATCTGTAGTTGTCTCAGGATACGGGGTTGTGAAGAGGTGGGGAGAAGATATATTACATAGAGAGAAATGAGAACAAGGTAATTCTTAGGGTAATTGATATATTTATTATCTTTATTGTGATAATTTTATGGGTAGAATTTAAGCTATACACTTTAAATATGTGTGAATTTTATTGAATGTCAGTTGCACCTGCTACATTATAAAAATAAAATGAATAAATGAATTAAATATCTATACCAAAATAAAACTAGATAAAAAAGAGAGGAAGTATAAAATGTAAAAGTAAAGATTAGTGAGGTAGACAATAGAAACATAGTCCGCCTAATTAATAATTCAAAATCATTTTGTTATAAAACATTTAATCAAATAAACAGTCAATTTAACCAGCAATAATGGAGACAGGAAGAAAAATTATGCAAGATAAACGATAAGGGAAATATTTAAAACATGAAAGTTGTACTTCACAATAAATTCCAGAAAATATACTGTCCTTGTCTTTGTTTCCTTGGATCCAACTCTGTAGCCTTCTAATGTTTCTATTTTGAATATGACAGTTAGAAATGTCAGTAAAATATATTCATTACAAGTTTCACTATAAATTTGTATTATATTTGGTAAAACTTTCAAAATATTTCTGGATTTAATTATGAATTTGGGGTGAGGGAAATAACGTTAAAAGAAAAAGCAGAACTTGAGTTTATACTTAAAATGAATGAATGTAGCAGAGTGACATGTGTCAGCAGCAAACTGGGCAACTGGGATTTCTTCCAATTAACTTCCATATAAAATTCAGTGTTTATTAGGAGTCATAAAAAATGAATAATTTTTTTAAATGCACGAATTTGGAGCTTGTGTATACATTATTAAAACTCAAAGCAACTGTAGCCTCTGTTTAGAGTTACATGAACTAAAGTTTTTATAGGGAAGACTGTCACTGACATGTCTTTGGAATTGATGGCTCACAATAACAATAAAAAGCAGGCTTTTTAGTTGATTTTATAATTATTTAATTCTCTACCCACAATGTATATCCCCTTATTTCCTGCACCCTCAGAAAGTCACTTCCATTGCCCACCCTTGATACACTACCACCTCCAATAACTTTCTGAATATTTCCTATTGAATATTTCTTCTATTATTTTTAGTAAGTTTCTCCTTGTTCTCTGAATGTTGCTTGCTTGCTGCTTCTTCTTTTTTTTTTTTTTTTTTTTTTTGACAGAGTCTCGCTCGGTTGCCCAGGTTGGAGAGTGGTGTGATCTCAGCTCACTGGAACCTCTGCCTCCCAGGTTCAAGCGATTGTCCTGCCTCAGCCTCCCGAGTAGCTGAGACTACAGGCATGCACCACCATGCCTGGCCAATTTTTTATTTTTAGTGTTTTGTATTTTTAGGAGGGATGGGGTTTCACCATGTTGGCCAGGCCGGTCTCAAACTCCTGACCTCAAGTAATTCACCCACCTCGGCCTCCCAAACTGCTGGGATTATAGGCAAGAGGCACCACACCCGGCCTGCTTTCTTATATTCTAGATGAATGACTTTCTCTTAATACTTTGAGGATATTAATTTTACATATATATGGAGAGATATGTAAAATTTCTATTTTTTTCTTCATTGATTACATTTCCTATGAATTACTTTCTCTTCTTGGCTTTTTTATCATCTTCGTTTCATGTTAGATACTTCCTTCAAATGTCTGGAGATACTTGATTGATTTTAAGAGAAAGTTCTGAGAAGCTAATTGGAGGTCTCTAACCCTGTGGCTGACTTTTTCCAAAGGTGGATCTCACCATGGGGGAATTGAATGGAGAAGCATGTAATTAGTTAGGCAACTACCACTGGAAAAGTCAGATTCTTTCTCTTCACAGGTCAGTTTCGCCAACAAGGACTACTCTATTCTATCCATATTAGGTATAAAAATGGCGCAGGTACAAATCTCATTGCTAGTCTGGAAGCTAGTAGAAAAAGGCGCTGGGGTCTTCTAATTCAGACCTTCCGGTTTGTAGATTTTCCCTTTATGGTCGTGTTTTTAATATGGCGGCTGGTCCTCATGCTTGACTGATATTTGAGTTCCAGGGACTGTGTGCTTTGACTTCATTACACTTTTGTAGTGGTAGAGGACACTTTCTTGTGTACCAAAGCTGAAGAGGGGATGAAAGCCAGTTCTAACTGTTCCTCCTACAGATTTTCAAATAACTTTGATGTCAGCCCCCACTCACTGGCAACTACATGCACCTGGTGCTTCTAATTTTCCTTCACCTCTGTAGAGGACATTTGGACTTCATTTTTTTTTTTCTGCTCTATTAATTAGTGGTCATGGTCAACAATCTGTTTTCTATCTTCCGCAGTTTTGTGGATTTCTTTCCTCTTCACTCACTTCTTCCCTTGTTCCCATTGCCCTTATGAGTTTATACCATCTTTATTCCTTTACTGGTATTTTGTTAGACTTTCCAGAAAGAGTAGAGGTAAATGAATGTGTTCAAGCCGTCATATTTTACCAGAAGCTTAAACTTTTTCTCTATGACACAATTAGAATAATAACATTACAATTTATGTATTAAAGATGCCTATAATTTTCAAGTATGTGAGTTTTGTGGGTTTTGCCTTTTTTTAAAAAAAATACCCTATTAAGTGGTCATTGATATTTGTTAAATTTAATCAGTTAAAAGAAAGAAAAAGATATCTCTTTAAAAGCCTCCAAGTAAATTCATTTTATACTTATTTAAATTTACTTGAATTAAAAGTAAAACAAATATATTTTTACAACCTGTGTTCAAATTTGAATGAATAACCATCAAATAATGGTTAATAATGGAAAGGAAAAGAAAACAAACTGTATCAAGAAGAGATGAACTTTTTTTTTTCCGTACTTCACTGGTGCTGAAATGTGTTATGAGCTATCTGTCTTTGTAATGCTTTTGGCATTTCACATGCAGAGCAAATCGACACTAACGTATGTTCTTTCCCTCATTTTCCATTTCTTCACTAACTTAAACATTGTGGGGACTGACTGTTTTACTCACCAGTGGTGGAATAAAGTAGTTGGCTTGAAATTGATTTAAATTACATCTGATATTTCAAAGATACAAATCATGTTTTTACAGTATTACCACAACACCCATGAGATATTATATAATCAGTTGGATACAGGTATGTGTTTATCAATTGGTATTTTCTCATCTAGGAATACTTTCCATGATTAATGTTTTTCTTTTAGTTCACTAATTTAGTTCAGAAAAAAATCTTCTTAAGATTTCCTCTTTCCACACCCTACTCCACCCCCAGCATTCCAGCAAAAATAAAGTGAAAAATAAATAAAAGAAAATAGATCAGCGGGAGTCAGGGCAATGTCCTATATGTTCCAAGATAACATTTAAATGTTTTAGGAAAAATATTTCCATTCAACGTGAAAGAACGTCTATGTATATTTTCTAGAAAAAATATTTTATTTCAGCTCACTAATGAAATATGACATAGCCCAGAATTCCAGGTCATTTAGTGAAGATATCTATATGTTCCTCATTTCCTTCTGGAATATTTTACTTACTACTTTACTTTACTATTTGTATAATAGCAATATTGCAATATTACTATTATAATACTTTTAAAAAGCTAGAATACCTTCATAAAGTTATTTAACTAGTTTGTACCTCGCTTTACTCTTTCAAAAATGTAGAGTATAGATATAAATTGTATTGATTTACATGCTAAAATCATGTTTTATTGGCTTTAAGGCAGCAAATGTGTGAAAACCATACAAGGGTGGTCAAGAGAAATTAACTCTTGAGCCAGACTAGCTGAATTCAAATCATGATTCCACCACTAACTGTCTTGTGGAGCCATGGCCCTTAGGTTCCTTATTTTTAAAAGAAGGCTGATAATTATACTACCTAGGAATGTTAAGAAGTAATGTAACGCACATTTAAAGCATAAAATACTGTCATTTACTTGTAAGAATTAAATAAATGATATCTATTAACTTTTGTTTTCATAGCTAATTATTATTATTATTATTATTAAGGTTCTCATTTCAGGATGTTGCTCAAATATATTCCGTCATTACATTTGGGACAGAGATTTCTGTCCAGTGACAAGCAAAATATTTTCCAGGAAAGAGTCTAGAGAACAAATATGAACTATTTGGTAATATATATTAGGAAATTATTCATACTATTATGAAGTAATAGTAATATCAATATCTTAAAGTAGGATGTTGACAAATATATTAATGTATAAATTAAAATTGAGATTCCAAATTATTTGTTTTGCAAAGAATATCTCATTTCAGCTATGCATTAAATGAATAACAAAAACATAATTTCTATAGATGTCAGGGTTTTTCCTCTGAAACACTGAAATTTCAAAATTAATAACAAAATGTTTTCCAACAGGGTTGGAAAAGAAATGATCCTCAGTATTTCCATTGTCAAAGCTCAGTAAGTTATCAACTAATATGATTTGTTGCACAATATCCTTTTTCTATTCCTTTATGTTTCAAAATTTATAGAATATTATTTTTAAAAAAATAATTTTAGATCTGTTTTCTTAACTTCCATATCCATAAAACTTTGGTTTAACACTTCTCATATTTTCTAAAGACAAAGAAATAATACACTACAAACTACTGTGGAACAACAACAAAAAAACAGTAGACTGGAGAATGTTATTGTGAATTATATTTTCTTTTTTTTAAAAAAAATACTTTTTCCTGTAGCATAATTTTTATTTAATTCTTTTTTGGTTTTGTTTGTTTGTTTGTTTTTTGTTTTTGACGGTATGAAACTATTCAGGACCACAATTTCTATTTGTTTATTTCTAAGATCCTTTATTTAGAGCTTATGTTTTCTTCTATATTCCCAAAATAATCTTAATATCTAATCCAGAAGCCTGGAAACTAACCTCACCCATCTTTCCTTCCACACACTTTATGTTTAATCAATCACCATGTCCCATGCATTTTCCTTTTAAAAAATCTTTGAATTATATTTTCTCACTGTCTTTCCTGCCTCTGTCTTAGTTCCTGCATTAGTCCCGAAATTGAGGACTTGGTAAGACAGTTATCCTAACCACCACACTCTATCCAACCCAGTCTCTTTCTCCATTGCTGTCAGTGTAGTCTCTATGTCATGGCCTCTTCAGAACTCAGTGTGAGAGAGGAAGCCTATCTTCACTAGTTCGTGCCTATCTCTCTAATATCTTGCTTTACCCTTTGCACCAGTGATATCATCAGTTTTTACAAGATGCAATACATAAAAGCTCCCCACAACCTGCAAACAACAAAAAGAGATCCACTTCTTTCTTTTTTCTTTTTTCCTTTTCCCCTGTGAAGTTGAGTTTACAAAAAAATAAAATGTAGATGCATCTTGCATTTCTACTCTAAGTATGTATCTGTCACTCTGGGTATGTTCAAGAAAGCTTTATAGATTTTCTAGTTATCCACACAATTGAAGCCACCAGTTTGCTCTTTTAGGCAGAGCAGTAGTTAAGGTTCTGTGTGCAAGCTTTGACTTACACAATTGCCAGCTCCACACTCTTTTGGTTGCTAATTCCACAACCTCAACAGTGCTACCTTAACCCATGCCTGAAAATAAATTCACAGGTGTTTGTGATAGGCAGCCTCTAAGATGGCTCTCAATGATCCACACCTCCTACTATTCATGCACTTAGGTCATCCTGTTCCCTTGAGCAGGCTGGACTTTGTGACTCACTTCTAACAAATAAATTACGGGAGAAATAATGGTATGTCACTCTTGAGATTGCATTATAAAAAGACTGTGGCTTCCTTCTTGGGCACTCTTAAGTCACTCACCCTGAGAGAAGTATACTGCCATATTATGAGCAGCCTTTGGAACAGGTTGTGGTCAGTGCTTACAATTTTATGATGCTTCAGCATCTTTTTTTTTTTTTTTTTTTTTTTTTTTTTTTTTTTTTTTTTTTTTTGAGACAAAGTCTTGCTCTGTCGCCCAGGCTGGAGAG
This sequence comes from Chlorocebus sabaeus, assembly GCF_047675955.1. Classification (NCBI taxonomy): domain Eukaryota; kingdom Metazoa; phylum Chordata; class Mammalia; order Primates; family Cercopithecidae; genus Chlorocebus; species Chlorocebus sabaeus. The sequence goes on from NC_132910.1 coordinate 32,067,941, forward strand.
CAGTGGCACAATCTTGGCTCACTACAAGCTCCGTCTCCCGGGTTCACGCCATTCTCCTGCCTCAGCCTCCCAAGTAGCTGTGACTACAGGTACCTGCCACCATGCCTGGCTAATTTTTTGTATTTTTGGTAGAGACAGGGTTTCACCATGTTAGCCAGGATGGTCTCGATCTCCTGATCTTGTGATCCACCCGCCTAGGCCTCCCAAAGTGCTGGGATTACAGGCATGAGCCACCGTGCTCAGCCCAGCATCTATTTTTAAATTTAAGTTTGCCTTGACACAGTTTCCAAAACTATACCCCACCTGGATGTCTCCAGCTGGTGGTCAGAAATAAAAACTTAGAGGTGTCTCTCTAAACAGGCTGGACTCTGCTTTTTTGCTGCTTCCTTCAAAGAGACCATTCAGACATTTGCCTGAAAACTTACAGTGACCAGCTCTCAGTCACATTATGACCTCCTGGAATGAGTGCCTGCTTGCTTTAAACCCATAATGCCCTGGACTCAATGGAGGCATTGCTCCACAGCTTTCTCCTCTTTTTTCTCTGCCTGTGCACTCTGGAGGTCTCTCTCTCTCTCTCTCTCTCTCTCTCTCTCTCTCTCTGTCTCTCTCTCTCTCTCTCTGTGTGTGTGTGTGTGTGTGTGTGTGTGTGTGACCTGACCTCCGGGCAGGCAGTGTATCCCCCAGGGTCTGTAAGCACAGAACACTCTTACACTTCCACATTGTGGTTGTGGCATTGAGGCCATGCTTGAAACCCCTACCCTTGAAGGCAAGGCTTCCCCAAAGAGACCTATGCAGGTGAATCCCTTGGTGGAGCTCTTTTGTTAGGGCCTTTAGGGGCTGCTGGGCACAGTGACTACCAGCTAAGTTGATAAGAAAAGAAAGTTTCATTCAAAACAAAGTCCCACTTCAGTGAGCTGTAAAGTGGATTCTTCACTCCCAGTCAAGCCTTAAGATGCCTACAGCCTTTGCCAATGGCTTGACTACAATCTCATTAGAGACCTTGAGACAAAGGTAACCTAAGTAGGGTCCTGACTCACAGAAACTGTCAGATGATAGATGTTTGCTGTTTTAAACTGCTAAATTTTGAGGTAATTTGGGGCAATAAATAACTAATATGTTGTTCTTCACAACCACTGTGCCTCTTTGCAATGCATTGACTACCATTAGCTTAATTATACTGCTAAAATATTGAACTATTTGGAAATTCCCACAGATACCGTTATTTCATTTTATCCCGTCTTTGCACATGCCTTTCTTCTTCCTCTTTAGTCCACCCTCTGAGAAGAATTCCTGAGGTGGTAACTAGCACCTCCTCTGCATTAATGTACTATCTACTATTTTTGCAATATCTTATTATTATACATATTAATTATTCGAGAGACACACTGACTCACAAAATTGATACCTAATTCTATGTGCCTGTTTTCCCTGAGTATATTTTTAAAGATGGAACCTACTTTCCATTTTGGAAAATATAAAGAGAAATCTTTTGAGAGCAGTGGGTGCCTATTTTATTTATTTTATTTTAACTTCTGATGAAAATTTTAAAATGCCATATCAACTCACATACTGAAACTGGTACGAGGGGATTCCATGTTGCTAAAATAAATGTTAACTTAGAATATGTGAGTAAACAAAAACAGGCACAGTAAAATCACCAAATCTTCTGCATTTAAAAAATGCCTCTTGGCAATTTTTCCTTGAAACCTCCACTGACAATAAAAACAGAGGCATGCATGCGGAAATGCCCAAAAATGCCTTGTAAAATAAATTTCAATTTAGAAGGAGTCAAGCATCGGGCCCACTGGCCATTTCAAGCTTTAATGGGTGCAGATGCAGTTGTTTCTTAACATGTTTTTGTTTTCACTTAATCCCCTTATCACTGGCTGTTACCAGTGCAACTCCATCTGCTCACCTCTTCCCCTCTTCTCTCTCTCATTTAGCATGCCATGACAAGCTCAATTTGCCAATGGCAAGAAAAAAAATTTCCTGATTTCACCACAATCAAATAGTATGTGACCTTACATTTTTAAGTTAATTGGCCTAAAACTATGGAAGTCTTTGGCTGGGTTGATTTTTATCAGCTATTCATGCTTTTTCTCAAAATGTCATGATTATTACCTGTTCATTTTCTAGGTACAGAATTCTAGAAAATCCCTGATTTAAAAAAACTCATCAACCCTCAACATGGCCCTTTCCTGATTTGTTTTTATAATTCATAATTTTAAATTTATCACTGTATCATGTGTTTGTTATAAGATACAACTCTTAATTGCCCTGTTACTAAAAGTATCCATAACGTTTTGTCCTTATTATAGACTATTTCTCCTTAAAAGTGCAATGCAAAGGTTTCCCTGCATTCATACACACACATACACACACACACACACACACACACACACACACACAGAGTGTTGTGTGTTTTGAGTGTAGACAATCGAAGCAGGAAAACGACCAATCTGATTGGAAATGTTCCAGAAAGGGTAGAGTATTTGAAGGAAGTGATTCGGTTTCATGGTTTTCCCTCATAAATCTTGCTGTTTATTTGGAGAAAAGCCATAGATACTCTGGAAGTTTGTTTTAAGAATCACACACTTTAAACTACGGGTTCCTGCTTACTCCTTCCGGATGCATAGCATGACTATTGTTCCATTACACATTAACCTTGATTCCTTTCATTTTTAATAATTAGAAATTATCTTAATTTTTGACTGAAAACACAAAAGATACTGCTGTCACATACACGGGTTAGGTAGAAAATGTATCTGAGTTTCCATCTACTTAGAAAAAAGCAGCAACTGGAGAGAAATTCTTTTGAATAGTATAATCTTTAATTCTAATTTTTCTCAATTTGGCTTTTAGAAACTGAAAAGCAATTGTCTCTAATGTTCCTTATCTTTCTCTTCTTTCCATCATAAACTCTTCTCTCTTCAAGATTAGTTATTTCTTCCAGGAACGTCTTGCTTGACACTCTTTCCTGGGTCCTCCACACTAAGTATTAATCACATGGCATTTTTATTTCCTACATTCCTTTCTGTATTTCTCTAAATGTTGGGCTCATCCCCCTATATGTTCCTTATACTAGAAAAAATTCTGTTACATAATAGATCTTCAACCACATTATTTAGGAAAGGAAGCAAAAAGGAAGAACTTCAATATAAATTTTCATTTTCTGCTGAGAATCATGAAAATAAATTTAGCAGTGTTTTCTAACTCTTGATGATATAAGCCTTATTAATGTGCTTGGCATAGATTAGCATCACAACTATCAGGAATATACATGTGGATTACTAAATCAGTATAAATTGTGCTCACACTGATATTGTAACAACTGTTGCTTATCATCTGCATGTGACTATAATTTTGAGATAACAATATAATAAATTCTACTTATAATAATTTTGAGGTCTACATGTACCTACCAGCTTGAATTAAAACTGAAAGCCTATGAATGGATATTGGGTGTAACTTAAAACTGGCAAAAGCATGCAAATAAACTTTTAATGAACTACTAAGTTACTCTTTTACTGTATGCCAATTTTAATGAAAACCTAATATTGTCTCAGCTTAACATAGGACATTAAACAGGAAATAAAGTAAGAGTTATCTAAATAGCATTCTTTGTAATTTTTAATTTTTATGCATTAATAGTTGGTGTATATATTTATGGGATACATGAGATATTTTGGTACAGGTGTGCAATGCATAATAATCACATCATGGAAAATTGGCTATCCATCCCCTCAAGCATTTATCCTTTGGGTTTTAAACAATCCAGTTCTACTTCTTTAGTTTTAAAATGTGCAGTTAAATTATTGACTATAGTCACCTGTTGTGCTGCCAAATACTAGGTCTTACTCATTATTTCTAACTTTTTTTGTATTAAGCTTCCCTACTTTACCCCACTCCCTGCCTCCCACTTCTCTTCCCAGCCTCTGTAACCATCCCTCTAATCTCAATCTCCATGACTTCAATTCTTTTGATTTTTGGATCCCACAAATACATGACACTGAGTGATGTTTGCCTTTCTGTGGCTGGCTTATTTTACTTAATATAATGACCTCCAGTTCCATTTATGTTGTTGCAAATGATAGACTCTTATTACTTTTTATGACTGAATAGTACTCCATTGTGTATAAGCACTACATTTTCTTTATCCATTCATCTGTTGATGGACACTTAGGTTGCTTCCAAATCTTAGCTACTGTGAATAGTGCTGTAACAAACGTAGCAGTACAGGTATCTCTTTGATGTACCAATGTCCTTTCTTTTGGATATATACCAAAGAGTGGGATTGGTAGGTAGTACAATAGTTCTATTTTTAGTTTTTTAAGGAACCTCCATACTGTTCTTCATAGTGGTTGTACTAATTTATATTCCCACCAACAGTGGATGAGGGTTTCCTTTTCTCCACATCCTCACCAGCATTTGCTATTGCCTGACTTTTAGATAAAAGCTATTTTAACTGGGGTAAGATAATATCTCACTGTAGTTTTGATTTGCATTTCTCTGATGATCAGTGATGTTGAACACCTTTTCGTGTGCCTGCTTGCCATTTGTATGACTTCTTTTGAGAAATGCCTATTCAAATATTTTGCTCATTTCTTAATTACATTATTAGATTTTTTTCCTATAAAGTTGTTTGAGCACCTTCTATATTCGCTTATTAATCACTTGTCAGATGGGTAGTTTGCAAATGGGTTCTCTCATTCTGTGTGTTGTCTCTTCACTTTGTTGATTGTTTCCTTTGCTATGCAGAAGGTTTTTAACTTGATTTGATCCCATTTGCCCATTTTTGCTTTGGTTGCCTGTGTTTGTGGAATATTATTCAAGAAATTTTTGCCCAGACCAATATCCTGGAGAGTGTCCCCAGTGTTTTACGTAGTAGTTTCATAGTTTGAGGTCTTAGATTTAAGCCTTTTATCAGTTTTGATTTGATTTTTGTATATGACAAGAGATAGGGATCAAGTTTTAGTATTCTGAATATGGATATCCATTTTTCCCAGCACTGTGCATTGAAGAGACTGTCATTCCCCCATTGTATGTTTTTGGCACTGTTGGTGAAAAGGAGTTCATTGTAGTGTGTGGATTCCTTTCTGGGTTCTCTATTCTGTCCACTGGTCTATGTGTCTGTGTGCCAATACCATGCTGCTTTGGTTACTGTAGCTCTGTAGTATAATTTTAAGCCAGATAATGTGACTTTGTTCTTTGTGCTCAGGATAGCTTTGGCTATTCTGGGTTATTTGTGATTCCATAGAAAGTTTATGATTGCTTTTTCTATTTCTGTGAAAAATGACATTGGTATTTTGATACAAATTGCATTGAATCTATAGATTGCTTTAGGTAGTATGAACACTTTAACAATATTGATTCTTCCAATCCATGAACTGGAATATCTTTTCTTTTTTTGTGTGTCTTCAATTTCTTTCATCAGTGTTTTATAATTTTCATTGTATAGATGCTTCACTTATTTGGTTAATTCCTAAGTATTTAATTTTACTTGTGGCCATTGTAAATGAGATTACTTTATTTCTTTTTCAGATTGTTCACTGTTAGCATTTAGAAAAGCTATTTAATTTCTATGTTGAATTTGTATACTGCAGCATTACTGAGTTTATTAGTTCTAATAGTTTTTTTGGTGGGGTCTTTAGGTTTTTCCAAATGTGAGATCATATCATGAGTAAACAAGGATAATTTGACTTCTTCTTTTCCAATTTGGGTGCTCTTTATTCCTTTCTTTCATCTGATTGCTCTAGCTAGACCTTCCAGTACTGTGTTGAATAACAGTGGTGAAAGTGGGCATCCTTATCTTCTTCCAGATATAAAAGGAAAGGCTCTTAATTTTTGTCTATTCAAAACAATACCAGCTGTGGGTCTATTATATATGGCTTTTATTATACTGTAATATGTTCCTTCTATATCCAGATTTTTTAGGGTTTCTTTCATGAAGGGATGTTGAACTTTATCAAATGCTTTTTCAGCACCAATTGAAATGATCATATGGTTTTTGTCCTTCATTCTGTTGATATGATGTATCACATTGATAGATTTGCATATATTAAAGTATTGTTGCATTCCTGGGATAAATCTCACTTGGTCATCATGAATAGTTCTTTTAATGTATTATTGAATTCAGTTTGCTAGTATTTTGTTGAGGTTTTTTACATAAATATCCATCAGAGATAATGGTCTTTGGTTTTCCTTTTTTGATGTGTCTTTTTCTTTTTTAGGTATCAGGGTAATACCGGCCTCTCAGAATTACCTTGGGAGTATTCCCTTCTCTATTTTTTAGAAGTTTGAGTAAGAATGGTATTATTTCTTCTTTAAATGTGTGGTAGAATTCAGCAGTGAATCCGTTAGGTCTCAGGCTTTTGTTTACTGGGAGACATTTTATTATGGTTTTGATCTCGTTACTTGTTGTTAGTCAGTTCAGGTTTTAGATTTCTTCATGGTTCACTCTTTGTAGGTTTATGTGTCTAGGAATTTATACATTTCTTCTAGATTTTCCACTTACTGGCATTGAGTTGCTCATAGTAGCCACTAATGATAATTTGAATTTCTGTGATATCAGTTGTAATGTCTCCTTTTTCATTTCTAATTTTATTAGTATCCTCTCTCTTTTTTTCTTAGTCTGGCTGAAGGTTTATCAACTTTATCTTTTCAGAAAACCACTTTTTAATCAAACGAAAACGAAAAAAGTTAAAAGGAAGAAAAAATAATAAATTTTAAAACCCAGTTTTTTATTTCAGAGGTCAACAACTTCAGGTTGTTGAAGGTTTATTCTTTTTAAGATTAGACACTTATAGCTATAAACCATCCTCTTAGTAGTGCTTTCACTGTATCCCATAGATTTTGGCATGCTGTGTTTTAATTATCACTTGTTTCCAAAAATTTGTTGATGTCCATTTTAATTTCTTTATTGACTCTTTAGTCATTCAGGAGCATATTGTTTAATTCCAATGTATTCGTATAGTTTTCAAAATTCCGCTTGTTACTCATTTCCAGTTTTATTCTATTGTTTTTAGAGAGGATGCTTGCTATTATTTCAATTTTTTGAATGTTTTAAGACTTATTTTGTGACCTAACATATGGTCTGTCCTGGAGAACAATCCACGTGCTAAGGAGAAGAATGTGTAGAATACACAATGCAGCCATTGGATGAAATGTTCTGTAAATATCTAATAGGTACATTTGTTCTCTAGTAAAGATAGTAAAGTTCAATGTTTCTTTGTTGATTTTCTGTCTGGGAGATCTGTCCAATGCTGAGAGTGGGGTGTTGAAGTCTTCAGATATGATTTATTTGAGTCTGTCTCTCTCTTTAGCTCTAATAATGCTTCCTTTATATATCAGCTTGGACCAATGTTGGGTGTTTATGAATTTAGGATCACTATATCCTCTGGATGAACTGAACCCTTTAACATTCTATAATGACCTTCTTTGTCTCCTCTTACAGTTTTTTTCTTGAAATCTGTTTTGTCTGGTATAAGGATAGCTGCTCCTGCTCTTCTCTGGTTTCCTATGACATAGAATATTTTTTTAGATCCCTTGTTTTCATTCTGTGAACCTTTATAGGTGAATTTTGTTTTTTGTAGGCAGCAAGTCATTGGGTCTTTTTGTTTGTTTGTTTTAAACCCTTTCAACCACTCTATGTCTTTGCTGGAAGAGCTTAGTACATTTATGTAAATTCAATGCTATTTTTGACAAGTAGGAACTTATTCTTGCCATTTTGTTATCTGTTTTCTGGTTGTTTTGGAGTCTTCTCTTCCTTATTTCCTTTCTTCCTGGTATTCCTTTTAGTGAAGGTGATTTTCTCGGGTGTTATACTTTAATTTCTTGGTTTTTAAAATTTGTGTGTGTGTGTATCCATTGTATGTTTTTGGTTTGAGGTTACCATGAGGCTTGCAGGTACTATCTTATAACCCATTATTTTGAACTGATGGCAATTTAACACTAATTGCATAAACAAACAAACAAACATGCAAAAAGAAAGCTGATAAAACTCTATACTTCAGTTTCATCCCCCTGCTTTTTAACTTTTTGTTCTTTCTCTTTATATATTATTGTACTGTCCATGTCTTGAAAAGTTGTTTTAGTTATTTTGATTGCTTTATCCTTTAATCTTTTTACTTAATAATCAAGAGTAGTTTACACACCACAATTACAGTGTTATACTATTCTGTGTTTTCCTATGTGCTTACTATTACCCGTGCATTTTGAATCTTCAGATAATTTCTTCTTGCTCATTAGCATTATTTTCTTTCTGATTTATGAACTCTCTTTAGCCTTTCTTGCACCTCAGGTCTGGTATTGATGAAATCCCTCAGCTATTGTTTATCTTGGATTATTTGTTGATGTTTGATGGATATTTTCACTGGATATACTATTCCAGGGTATAAGTGGTTTTTATTTTTTGTCTGTCTGTTTATGTTTGTTTGTTTGTTTCCTTCAGCATTTTAAATATATCATGCCACTTTCTCTTGGCTTGTAAGATTTCCACTGAAGAGTGTGATGCAAGATAATATTAGAGTTCCATTATACATTATTTGTGTTTTTCTCTTGCTAATTTTAGGATCTTTATTTATCCTAGATCTTTGAAGTTTGATTAAGTTCCTTGAGGTAGTCTTCTTTGGGTTAAATCTGTGTGGTGTTCTATAACCTTCTTGTCCTTGAATGTTGATATCTTTCTCTAGGTTAGGGAAGTTCTGTTATCCTTTTGAAAAAATCTTCCTACCCCATCTCTTTCTCTCCTCATTAAGGACAAGAACTCTTAGATTTGCACTTTTAGATCTTGTAGGCGTGCTTCATTGTTTTTTTATTCTTTTTTATTTTGTCTCCTCTGACTGTGTATTTTTAAATATCCTTTATTCAAGCTATTTCTCTCTTCTGCTTATTCAATTCTGCTATTAAAATACTGACGCATTCTTCATCATGTCAATTGAATTTTTAAACTCTAACATTTCTGCTTTATTCTCTTTATTTAATCTCTTTGTTACATTTATCTAATAGCATTCTTAATCCTTTCTCTGTGTTATCTTGAATTTCTTTAAGTTTCTTCAAGACAGCTATTTTGAATTCTCTGTCTGAAAAGTCTTATAACTCCATTTCTCCAAGATTGTTCCCTGATAGCTTATTTAGTTCATTTGGTGAGGCCATGTGTTTCTGTGTGGTGTTGATACTTGTAAGTGTTTGTTGGTGTCCAGGAATTGAAAAGCCAGGTATTTGTTTTAGTCTTTACTGTCTGAGCTTGTTTGTGTCTGTCCTTCTTAGGAAGGCTTTTCAGGTATTTAAAGGTACTTGGGCTCCAAGCCCAGTAACACTATGGGTTTTGCAGACTCGCAGAGATACAGCTTTGGTGGTCTTGGATAAGATCTGGAAGAATTCTCTGGATTACCAGGCAGAGACTCTTGTTCTTTTCCCTTACTTTTTCCCAAAGGAACAGAATCTCTCTGTGTGTGCTGATTCATCTGGAACTGGGGATGTGATGATGCAAGTACCCTGTGGCCATCACCGCTGGGACTGCACTGGGTCAGACATGAAGTAAGATGAGCACTGGACCTTGCCAAGACCTTGCACTTCAGGATAGTGAGTTCCCACAGGCCCTGGACATGTCCAGAGATGCTCTTTGGGAGCCAGGAATCGAAGTTAAAAATCTTAGCCATTTACCTGCTGTTCTATTCTGCTGTGGCTAGGCTGGCACACAAATGACAATACAAAATCCCTTCTATTCTTTCCTCCCCTTTCCAAAGATAGAGGAGCCTCTCCTGGTGGCCATTACCACCACCAGTCCATGGAGGGTTCTACCAGGCCACCACCGATGTTTACTTAAAGCCAAGAGCTCTTCCATCAGCTTGTGGTGAATGCTGCCAGGCCTGGGACCTACCCTTCAGGGCTGTGAGGTCCCCTCTGGCCTAGTACAGGTCCAAAAATGCTCTGCAAGAGCCTAGACCTGGATTTGGTGACCCCAAGAGCTTGCTTGTTGCTCTACCCGACTATGGCTCAGCTGACATCCAAGGTTCAAGACAAAATCCCCTTTCCTTTTCCCTCTGCTTTTTTCAAACAGAAAAAAGGTTAACATATTTCACTTTCACTGCAGCCACCACACTTTCAAATGTGCTGTTTCACTCCTGAACAGAGCACGTCTCAGGGCCCATGGTCCACAGCATATTCCCTGGGTATCACTGCTGGTTATTCAGGGACAAGGATTTTGTTTTTGTTTTTTGTTTTGTTTTGTTTTTGAGATGGAGTCTTGCTCTGTCACCCAGGCTGGAGTGCAATGGCACAATCTCAGCTCACTGCAACCTCCACCTCCCTGGTTCAAGCGATTCTACTGCCTCAGCCTGCCAGACAAGGGTTCTTTGGTCAGCAGATGATGAATCCTGCAAGGACTGAGTCCCTCTCTTCAAGGTAGTGGGTTCTCATTTGGTCCAAGGTGTATCTTCAAATGCTATCTAGGAGCTAGGGCCTGGAATGGGGGCCTCATGACTCTGCCTGGTGCTGTATCCTACAGTGGCTGAGCTGGTATCCAGGATGCAAGACAAAGTCCTCTTTACTCTTTGCTCTCCTCTTCCTAATCAGAGGAAGGAGTCACTTTAATTGCGTGAGCTATACTGCCCTGGGGTTGCCGGGAGGGATGGTGCAAGTATTCCCTTAGTCATGCCAGCTAATGTCTCCCTGGGTCACGTGCTACCCTAGTCCACTGATTTTCAGCCAGTGTAGCACAAGGAAATGCCTCGAAGTTGTAGTCCTTGTGTCCTAGACTGCCTTTCAAGTTTACCTAAGAGACCAGAGCAATTCAGCCTGTGGCGGTGAGGCTTGCTGAGAAATTCAAGTTCCAACCACTGGGATGGATGATTCCTGTCTGGCCAGGGCTGATCCAAATGCTCCCTCCTTGTACGGGCACTGCCTGAGCCCAGAACAGCTTTTTTCTCTAGTGTGGCAGGGCAGCACTGAGTTCAATGTAAAGCCCCCCATTTGCTGTGCTCTCCATCCCGAAAGTACAGTGATATCTCTCTGCCCTGCATGATTGCTGTGGGAAAGATAGGGGAAGGGTCACTGCAAGGATTCACGACACTCTCTCCTGCCCTCCTCAATGACTCTTTCAGTGATATGCAGTTAAAATCAGGTACTGTTATTGCTCGTGTGATTTTTTTATTCTAGTGATGGTGTTTTTCTGTGTGCAGGTACTTGTTAAAATTTGATATTCCAGCAGGGAATATAAACAGTATAGCCTTCTCTTCCACCATCTTGGTTTATGCTAAGATGTTAAATTTTGATATTCCAGCAGGGAATATAAACAGTATAGCCTTCTATTCCACTGTCTTGGTTTATGCCCCTGTCTCTCACCCCCCACTAAATAGCATTCTTATAGAAAAAATAAGACATTACCTAATAAAAGGCATTACATTTATTGATAGATTTGCTTATTTATTGCACAAATTTTTTTTTAGTTTCTAGTAAGTGTCAGGTACCATGCTAGTATTAGCTATAGCAGAGTATAAAATAAATTCCTTGCCCTCACAGAGGTTACATTCCAATAGTGAAAATAGGCCATAAAAATCTATCATAAATTGATTTAAGGGTGGAGAGATTGATGATAGTGAGGCAGAGAGACAGAATAATGTTAACCTTTAGTAAGTGATGTGAAGAAAGCTGAGGGGTCAAATAATGGATGGGCTAATATGCTAGGTGATAAATGGAGAACTCTTTATGATAATGATAATCAAAAACTGATGTTTTTAAAATAAAAATGAGATAGTTTTAAATATTATGTATGTCTTTAGATGAAAGTGAGATGTGAAAGATCCACTTTGGATGTCCAGGAAAGCCATAAAAGCTCAAAAGTGGAAAGTTGGTCTTAATTCAATAGACATGTAAACACCCCCAGTGTCCTGTTTTTGAAAGCTCAAAAAAAAAAAAAAAAAAAAAAAAACACAAATTTATCTCAGAAGTAGAGGCAATGTTAGATCTTACAGCATATACAACTCACTTCGGCAATCCATTTGTGTCAATACTTCATGTAAGAAAAGGTATTTCAGATATATATGTGGACAGTACCGTGTATGTAAAAAAAATTTATCCTAGAAAGTACCGTATCAGTTACCATGGTTTCTCTAACTACTTTTGCAGTTAACTTGATTGTGCAGCTAATTATTAAGTTGAATATTTATCTTATATGTGATAATATGTAATCAAAAGTTGTACAAGTAAACCGGGTTCAGTAACTCATGCCTGTAATCCCAGTACTTTGGGAGGTCAAGGCAGGTGGATCACCTGAGGTCAGGAGTTTGCGACCAGCATGGCCAACATGGTGAAACCCTGTCTCTACTAAAAATAAACAAAATAAAACAAAACAAAACAAAACACAACTTGTTATTGCTATACAACAAAAATGTAGGAGGAAGAAAAATTTTAAACATCATAGTAAATAAATTTATATTTGCATATATTGTTTTCCATAGATACATATATAGACGTACACATATCAAACAGATAGGTCATATGATTTGTGGTTAGCTTTTGACATCTGATAAAGTAGGAAATACATTTGACGGTGGTGATTAATTATGTGGATAAATGACTATAAAAGTATTACATTGAATCTTAAATGCACAATATAGAATGACTTGGTTTTCACACACTAGTTTCTTGCTTTCTCAGTAGGGCTCTTGAAAAGAGACTGCCATTCAGCTGTTCAGTGGTATTTGAGAATGAGTAGAATTGAAATCTATAAAATACGACTTCATTTGCCACATGTCAGAAGCCATAAAACAATGCATTTATTAGGACAAATACCTAATGCATGTGGGGCTTTAAACCTAGATGACAGGTTGATAGGTGCAGCAAACCACCATGGCACATGTATACGCATGTAACAAACCTGCACATTCTGCACATGTATCCTGTACTTAAAGTAAAATTTAAAAAAAGAAAGAAAATGCATCTGAAGGTCTTTTCTGCCTACATGTATAACACAAGTGGTCTTTTTCATCATTTGTAGTAAATATCATTGTTGCCAGATTATAAATATGGACCCAGGCTGTTCCTTGGGAGATTTACTTTAATGTGTTTGGAACTCTTTACAGATGTGAGTTTTCCACAGATAGTATCTGTGTGCTTTGTTGTAAACTATAGATTAGATTATTTCATTTGTCTTTTAAAGGTATATGATAATATTACTTATGCAATTCATATTAGATGAATGTTCATGATTTTCTATTTTTAAAAAGATAAAAGAGAAAAGGGTAGGAAAATGCTATGGCAGTTTCTTCATAATAGAAACTTGTCTCATTTTCAAGAAAGCAATATAATGAACTTAACAGATGTGCCGCCACTGCCTTTCCATTTCCTGGATGTCTTAGGAAGACTCCAAGGACAGTGTGACTTCATCTCAAATCCTGATCAAGAGACCTGCTGTGCTCTGTACCTTAATTTGCAGCTCTCCTCCAAACCTGATCAGCCAGCCCAGAAGTGTTTTTATGACTCAAAAAAAGAGCTGGGGGTGGGAGGGAGGGAAATGATGGAAAATAAATGGATAGACACTCATCTTCACTTCTGAAAATTTCATGTACACTTTTTATTAATGTAGGTCAGCCCCAAAATTTGCATGTGGAGGGGTGCCTTATTCTCTGTGGGTGAACACCTCCTCTCCCTTACCTTTTATGATTTTCATCTTTTTTTAAAAAACGGCTGATAACTGTGTTAATCCCTACTAATACACAAGCTCTACCCAGCATACAAATTATTATTTAGCAATCATTTAAATAGTTGATAACAAGTACGTTGGTTTGTTAAGAATTTGACCACCTATTATAATAATGACAAGCCTCAATTATTCCTCAGCTTAAGGAAAAGAGTTCTATGACTTAAAAGAACCCAAATCACCTAGATGCACATCACTTTATTTTAAAAGTGTCATGCAAAATGATACTTAACTGGGTGAAGAGGGAGAGTCGGCCACCTTATATATATAACAGCAGATCTTCACACATGGTGGCTGCACATCGCTTTTGTTGTACGAGGTCCATACTCATGTTCTGTGATCCATCCAGATACTATGTGCCTTAGCCCATGTTGCAGTGAAATCTCAAAAAAAATTTCTAACCTACACTGTACGCCCTCTGAAAGTCTTCAGATTTGTTACACATAGAGTAAAAAAGAAAATGGATGTTTCACATGCAAAAAAAAATGATGATGTCTGAACGAGAAAGCAACATATTTTGAGAGCTTACATATGTGAAGATCTTTCTTCACTAGACTTAATACCATTATCTCATTTCATCCTAATCTCAGTCGTGCGAGTTACATATTGTCGTCTCCAGTTTACACATGAGGAAACCAACTGAAACTAGTTAGGGAACTTGTGAAAAGCTATGTCTTGATGAAAGTATGAAACTGATGCCTTAGATTGTGTAAAAATAATGTTACTAAAATGACCAGCAGACCAAATGGGATATGAACCAAACTTAATTAATTTAAGTTGCAGCTTGGAATATTGCACATGGATATGATGCTTCAAATAAAATTGCATAGATTTCAACTAAGTCTTCACCAGAAACATTATATTTAGTTTGAGAATTATGTTTAAAGGTCTTAGTAAAAGGAAATTTCAGAGTAGTATGTTTTTATATTTAAATAAACTTTTTATTTTAGAAAAGGTTTAGATTTGCAGAAAATGTGTGAAGATAGTACAGTTTCCCTATACCACAAATTCAGTTTATATTATTATTAATCTTATGTTAGTATGATACATTTGCCAGAATAATTGAACCAATATGGACTCACTAACTAAAGTGCATACATTATTTAGATTTCTGAATTTTTTACCTGAGGCTGTTTTTCTCTTCCCAGATCCCATCCAGGATACATCATTAAATTTAGTCATCATGTTGCCTTAGACACTCTTCTTGGCTCTCATAGTTTCTCCGACTTTCCTTGCTTTTGAAAACCTTGACAGTTTTAAAGAGTGCTCAAGCCTGTAATCCCAGCACTTTGGGAGGCCGAGACGGGCGGATCACGAGGTCAGGAGATCGAGACCATCCTGGTTAACATGGTGAAACCCCGTCTCTACTAAAAAATACAAAAAACTAGCCGGGCGAGGTGGCGGGTGCCTGTAGTCCCAGCTACTCGGGAGGCTGAGGCAGGAGAATGGCGTGAACCCGGGAGGCGGAGCTTGCAGTGAGCTGAGATCCGGCCACTGCACTCCAGCCTGGGTGACAGAGCGAGACTCCGTCTCAAAAAAAAAAAAAAAAAAAAAAAAAAAAAAAGAGTACAATGAGGAAAGCTGGTCAGAACATCATGCAGTTGGGATTTGATGTTTTCATTTGTCTGATGTGTTTCTTGAGATAAGAAATTCAATTCCTAATTCATTTGTTTCCTATGGTCTTCTGGCTATCAATCCCTTCTGGGTTCGGGTGATCAGGTGTAAAGTCTCCAAGGTACAAACAATATAGGACCTAGGGCTTTTCTGTAGATAAAGAATTGGGAATATCATGAGAGGCAAAAGGGACCTATATTTGAGTCTTGTTTCAACCACGTATTAAATTTCTGGTCATGGGCAAATAAATTAACTACCTAGACCCAGTTTACTCATAAGCCAAGGGCCACCTTCTACTTTAGAGACTGTTGAAAGGATTTAAAGAAATGGAGCATGCAGTACCTTTCCTTGACATAGTAAGCTATTAATCAGTAGTAGCTTTTTAAAACTATTATTAGATACCATACGTAAAGAATTGGGCACAAAATAGACCTTAATACATATCTATTATTAAAAGTCAGTGATTTGAGAAGTAAGCCTACTTAGGTTGTGGAATATTTAATTTTGGAATGTGTGTTATCCGAAGGGAAGTAACATTTTGCATATGGTTTCCCTAGAATGACATGATGACTCTTTCTCTGAGTAAACAGTCTATTCGGTGTTTAGAGCAGTCTCTCCCAGTTTGTTCATCAGATTTAAAGGTTGGTATCAATCAGGCTGACATAACTTTTTTCGGGAGTAGAGATGGGTATTTCCCTTAGTGTCCTAGTTGCACCCTTGAGCAACTGATGATAAAAATGGCATTCACAGTCAAATAATAGTTAATTCCATAGTGAAAATACTTGCGTACAGAAGAAGACAGCTGTTTCCATATATTTCTATTTAAAAGGATAGTGAAAATAGTAAGAGATATTATATAATCTTATTTATAATGTGTTTTTCAGTTAACTTATGAAGAGCAACCTAATCAAGCTCATTCAAAGCTTGTGTGCACAGACTTGTCCATTAGAATAACTAACTAGAAACTAGAAAATGGTCTTCAGAATATGACAAGCTAAATCAGATTGGGCAATCATGATACTAAGGATTGGCCTTTGTATCCATAACTTAAAGTAACCAGAATAGGTTCAATGGAAATTAGGCTCTGAACTCAAGAAGAATTAGGCAAGGAGCCTAAAGGAAATTCAATGTTCTCTGTTCTCCCGTCTGCTTTCTATTTAATTTGGTTTTGTGAGAAGTCTCCATTTATGAGACATTTTAAAATTTATTCTGTATGTGGTCTGTTGTTGACTAAAATGTCATTATGTGACACATGATGGTATAATAAATACATAAACCAGTGGCATAGTACTTTATTATCATTATGAAGTATTATGTACTGTACATAATTGTATGTACTATACTTTTATATGACTGGCAGCACAATAGGTTTGTTTACACCAGTATCACCACAAACGTGAGCAATACAGTACACTACTATGGACATGCTATCACTAGGCAGTAGCAGTATTTTAGCTTCATTATAATCTTGCAAGACCAACATTGTGTATGCAGTTCAATATTGATTGAAATATGTTATGTGGTGCATCAGTGTATAAGAGTGTTATATAGTAGGATTCTGAGAACAATTTTGACTTTCTCTTCCCTGAAGACCTTGTGGTCAGCAATAGACTTTGGTGAGAACAAAGGTCCTGGTTTCCTTATTGTTATTATTTGCATTGTTTACGTTGTGATTCTCCATAATGTCTTGGTAGTACTCCACACACTCGACTACGTAGTAGTTCATTAGTATTGCCCTGATCTTCCCTGACATAGCTAGTGTTTACCTGATTTTCCTGATACTTCTCAGGCTCTTTTTCCAAATGCTATGATATCTGACTTGAAATGGCAAATTTTATAGAGCTGTCTCCCCTAGACTTTTTCTTCTCACTGTTACTTCCTCTCAGGTGTTCTTATCAATATTTATAGCTTTACCTATCATTTATATGCTGATGACTTACCTGTTTGTACTTCCAGATCAAACATCTTTCTGAATTCCTGATTTACTGTTTGTACTTTCAGGTCAAACATCTTTCTGAATTCCTGATTTATAGACCCAATTGGCTAAGTAATATCTCTATTTAGATGTCTTACAAGTACCTGAAATCAAACATGTCAAAAATGAACTCATGAACAACTCTCCAGTGTTCTCTAGCCAGGTACATCACACCACCATATAGCCTCTAGTTTGAGTTAGAGCTAATCATCCTTTATGCCCACCTTTTCTTTAGTATCCTTTATTTATTGTCAGATTTCTCAGAATTTATTCCTGTCATTAAGTAACACATGACTATATTTGTCTTGTTCAAGACTCTAAGTTATAGACAGATTGCATAAATATTCCTCTAATTAGTCCTCTTACTCTTATTCTTCAGCTTTAATTCACATTTAATAGTTATCTATCGAGAATGGAAATATTAGCTTATCATTCCCTTGCTTAAACCCTGAAATAATTTCTCATGTGTTTAGGGTAATAAAAAAATTCCTAATCTCTTAAAGTGGCTTAAATAATCAAACATGACTTAGTCCTTGCAGATTTCTCTAGCTTAATTCTTATCACTTTCCTAGATAAACTTCTATGTTCCCTACTAGATTGCAAACATCATGAGAACATGCTATTTTTATGTTTTTGACACATAATACTAGTTAAAAACATTTTTATTGAATTGATATAATATATCATGGTATTCTTTTTCACTTCTCCATTTACACTGGAATATCACTTTTTTAGTTAGATGAATATCTCCACTAATTGTTTAGGAACTCACTCACATTCATAAAGTCTAGTCTTTATTTATTATTTCTCTAAGGAGATTTCTCCTCATCAATATTATCTCTAAAATTCTGCCACTATTTGCTTATAGGTCTGGGACTGGCTTTGCCCTGACATAAAGATTATTTGTTCTGATCATTTGCCCACGTGTTCAGCCTGTGTATTATTTGCCACACTGTGACAATCGACAGGGTTTATATTTTCTTGGCAAAAAGTTTAGAGTTCGATATTAAAAGTAATCATCTGTCCACACATAATACAACAGTATGAATACCATAGTGCTCTCTATTTAACTACTCTCTGAGCATCGTTTTTTTCTCTGTACAGTGTGATAGGTGTTTTTCTCTTTATCTATTTCACCTTCACTATCATATAGGCAGCATTTCTAGTATATCAGCATATCCTGAGATCTACTGTATGCATCATTAAAGAGAAAGAGAATATTCACCTATATATTTTTAAACTTTTATTGAAGCATTTGAGAATCATGAATGGTAATGCTGCATGCTGTTTGCTATCTGGGAGGCAGTACTGAGTATTAGGCATAAAGCTTTGAAATCGACAGCCTGGATTTGAATCTTCATTATACCACCTAATAGCTATTCCAGCTCCTTGACTTATTTTTGTCTTGGTTTCCTGTGTATAACATAGAATTTTAAAAAATCATCTTATAGGACTATTATGAGGATTAAAAAAGAAAATACTTGTATTAGTCTGGGTTTTCTAGAGGGACAGAACTCATAGGATATATGTACATATGAAAGGAGTTTATTAAGGAGAATTGACTCACATATCACAAGATGAAGTCCCACAATAGGCCGTCTGCAAGTTGAGGAGCAAGGAAGCCAGTAATTGGTCATTCCAAGTCCCAAAACCTCAAAACTAAGGAAGCTGACAGTGCAGCCTTCAGTCTGTGGCCAAAGTGCTAAGAGCCACTGGAAAACCACTAATGTTAAGTCCAAGAGTCCTGAAGCCGAAGAACTGAGAGTCTGATGTTTAAGGGCAGGAAGCATCCAGCACGGGAGAAAGATGAAGGCTGGAAGACTCAGCGAGTCTACTCTCTCCATCTTCTTCTGCCTGCTTTATTCCAGCCACACTGGCAGCTGATTAGATGGTGCCTACACAGATTGAGGGTGGGTCTGCCTCTCCCAATCCACTGACTCAAATGTTAATCTCCTTTGGCAACACCTCACAGACACACCCAAGAACAATACTTTGCATCCTTCAGTCCAGTCAAGTTGACAGTTTTAACCATCACAGTACTTATCATAGTACCTGACACGTGGTAAGTGAATTATAAATCTTAGCAATTATTAAAGTGAAGCTTGGGAAAATAAATCTTTCATTTGAAATTATTACTTGTACTTTAAATATATTCCAAACTATGACACAAGCCAATAATTTATTTTTCTTAATCTATGATTTTTAATATAGTATAGTTTACCCAAATGTATGATAAATCATTCAAACTTTATAAAATGATATTATAATGAAAAGACCACCCCTATAGAATTATCTTTGAAAATAACATGAAAAAATAAAAAATAGCATTTAAAAAAATTTTAACTAATTTGATATATCTACATTATAAATTGCTAAGTGTTTTCTATGCTTAAATAAGAAAATTCTACTTTTAATATTTGTGTCATTGTTAGATCTTGTAACATTCTGATATATCTTATTATATATAATTACCGGGTTTACAGATGAAGTAATGCCATTATTAAGCTCATGACATGCATGGTAACACTGAAATCTATGAATAAGAATCTTATATAATAGGAATCCACCTGTGGCTTTACAGTCTTGGAATCTAGCCATAATGTTTCATTCAACACCATTAAAGGTGCACCTGTCTATCAGATAAGAAAACATAGTGGTCATTAATTATATAATTTATTTCATTATCAACTTGGCTTGAAACCAATCATTTTATTTACAGGACAGGCTTTGGGTTTGATTTAAATCATGTTGAATGCTGCAGCCCAGGTGTGAACTACTCTGTTAATATCCTAGTTTGATCATGTGGTGAAGATATCGGATAAAAAATGTGCTTTGGATTTTGTGAGACTCTACTTAAATTATTCTTCAAGAAAGACAAAATCATAAAGCATGTTGCAAGTTAATATCATGTTTAGAGTTTCAGGAGTTGTGAACTTTTTATTTGTCAACTTGTAACAGAGACCTGAGAAATGAGAGAGGAAAAGGAACATGAGGATTTCCAGGCAACAAGATATACAGTCTATTCAGTAGCATGCTTCAGTTTAGTAAAAGTTGAAGTAAAGAACTTTGTTCAAAATAGAGAGAAATGTCATTCCAACTTTCTATTTTAAAATGTATTCCTTAAAAAATTAGCTTTCACTGAACTTTTACTTTCACTTTTCTTAAAGTATGTCCATTATTCTTCCATTCTGCTTTCTTTAAATATCAGACTTCTTATTTAAACATTTTTATTCACTATTATTTTTGTTTATTAAACTTTATTGAGAGTGAAAGAGGAACCGTGAGATACCAAGAAGAAAAGGAAGAGGAGGATGGACTAGACAAAAAGAAAGAGGAAGAGGTAGGACAAGAGGAAGAAGTGACCTCTGCCCTCCAATACCTCTAGTATCCATAATTTCTCAAGTCCAACTATGACTAGCTCAAGACAGTATGGTGTGTACTGTGTTAGTTTACAAAAGCTGCTATAACAAAGTATCACAGTCTGTGTGGCTTTAAACACAGAAATTTATTTTCTCACAATTCTGGAGGTTACAATCTGAGATTAAGATGTCAGCAGCATTTGTTTCTTCTAAGGCCTGTCTCTGTAGCTTGTATATGACTGTCTTCCTCTGGCATCTTCACATCTTCCTTCCTCTGTGCAAGCCTGTGTTATATTCTGCTCTTTATTACCTCTTTAAAGGCCTCATCTCCATATACTGCCACATTATGTCATCCTGAGAGTTAGGACTTCAGCATAAGAATTTGGGTGGTGAGGACACAATTCAGCACATAACATGTACACTAGCAGAAATTTGAGCAAATCAGAATACAAAAAGAATGGATTCCAGCCAGAGAAATTTGAGAGAGATCCATGGTAAGGGGAGTATATACTCTTAAGTTTACATGTGTTATCACATGATGATAGGCTGTATTTTAGGGCTCTGGACAATTTAAATCACTGATTATGAGTAGAATTAATTTTTCAGGAAGTAAGCTAAGTATAATGTCTTAGCTGCTATTTATGCAGGAGTAACATTAAAATATGCCAAGCTCTCTGCATTGACATTCAATTAAAAATATTTTATACTAAATATTGTTTTACTTATAAACATATACATAAGCTGTTTCACAAAATTATTTCCAAATGTGTATGCCCTAATATATTTTCCTGTGGTTTTACTTATTTGTTATCATTCTGGAATAAGAACTTGAAATAGAAAAGAATTATATAGGTTTAATTTAAAACAAAAAAAAAACCATTTTATTGTATTGTTTTAAAAATTAAATTATAAACTGGGACATGAAAAATTATAAAGATATACAGATATTCTGATTTAAATTTTCTCATTTCTGTTAACTATTAAAACTTTTTTTAAAATAAGAGAATGCTGTTATATTCTTATAAGGTATAATCACACAGGTTTAAGTTCAGCCTACATTTCCATTGCCTGCAACTATTTCTACATGGGCAAATAAAGCATTTTATTTGCCATATAATTACTGTTATGTTTTTGCATTACTCTGTCCTTGCATTGCTGTAAAGAAATACTTGAGATTGGGTAATTTATAAAGAAAGAGGTTTAACTGGCTCATGGTTCTGCGGCCCTTACAGAAAACAGAGTGACATTCGTTTCTGGGGAGGCCTTAGGAAGCTTACAATCATGGTGAAAAGTGAAGGGGAAGCAGATATGTCACATGATGAAAGCAAGAGAAAGACAGAGGGCAGGGAGGTGTTACACACTTTTTAACAACCAGATCTCATAAGAAGGCACTCACTATTGCAAGGACAGCATCAAGTGGATGGTACCAAGACACTCATGAGAAATCTGCCCTCATGATTCAATCACCCCCTACCAGGCCCCACCTTCAAACTTGGGGATTACAATTCAACATGAAATTTGAGCAGGGACACATATCCAAACTATATCATTTTGCCCCTGGCCCCTCCCAAATCTTATGTCCTCACATTTCAAAATATAATCATCCCTTCCCAATGGTACCCCCAAAGTCTTAACTCATTCCAGCATTTACTCAAAAGTTTAAAGTCCAAATCCTCATCTAAGACAAGGCAAGTTTCTGCCACTTGTGAGTTTGTAAAATAAATAAAACAAGTTAGTTACTGCCAAGATACAATGGAGTTATAGGAATTTATAAACATTCTCATTGCAAAAGAGGGAAATCAGCCAAAAGAACAAGGAGCTAAAGACTCCATGCATGTGTGAAACCCAGAAGAAAAAGTCATTAAATCTTAAAACTCCAAAATAATCTCCTTTGACTCCATGTCCCACATCCAGAGTAATATGGTGCAAGAGGTGGGCTCCCAAGATGGTGAGCAACTCTGCCCCTGTGGCTTTGAAGTTTTCAGTCTTGACATCTGCTCTCACAGGCTGGCATTGAGCGCTTGTGGCTTTTCCAGATGCAGCATAAAAACTGTTGGTGGATCTACCATTCTGATGTCTAGAGGATGATGGCTCCTTTCTAACAGCTCCAGTAGGCAGTGTGCCAGTGAGGACTCTGTGTAGGGGCTACACATTTTCCCTCTGTAGTGCCCTAGTAGGGGTTCTCCCTGCAGCTTGCTTCTTTTTGCCTGGACATCCAGGCTTTTTCGCATGTCCTCTGAAATATAGGCAGAGGCTCCCAAGCCTCAACTCTTGCATTCTGTGCACCCACAGACTTAACACCATGTGGAAGCCACCAAGGCTTACAACTTGCAACCCGTCATCTATACCTGGGGGGCCCCTTTGAGCAATGGCTGGAGTAGCTGGGATACCAGAAACAGTGTCCCACAGCTGCACAGGGCAGCAGGGCTCTGAGCATGGTCCAAGAGGTCATTCTGTCCTTCTAGGCCTCTGAGCCTGCAATGGCAGGAGCTGCCTCTTAGATCTCTGAAATACCTTCAAGCTTTTTTCCCATTGTCTGGCCTATCAGCTCTTGGCTTCTTCTTTGTTATGCAAATAACTTTCTAATAAGTGGTATCTCCATACCTTGCTATAATTCCTTTCCCAAAAACAGTCTTTTTTGTCACATGGCTAGGCTGTACATTTTTCAAGTTTTTACAGTCTACTTCCCTTTTAAATATAAGATCCAACTTATTTCTTAGCTCCTGCATCTGAGGATAGGTTGTTAGAAGCAGCTATGCCACAACTTGAACACTTTGCTGCTTAGAAATTTCTTCCACCAGATACCCTAAATCATCACTCTCAATCTCAAACGTTCACATATCCCTAGGACAGGGACACAATCCAGCCAAGTTTTTTGATAAGGCATAACATGTGTGACTTTTTTTCCAGTTACCAGTAAGTTCTTGATTTCCATCTGAGACCTTGTCAGCCTAGACTTCACAGTATGTCACTATCAGCATTTTGGTCACAATCATTTAACCAGTTTCTGAAAAGTTTGAAACTTTCCCTTATCTTCCTGTCTTCTGAGCCCACTACACTCTTCCAATCTGTGCCTGTTACCCAATTCCAAAGCTGCTTCTATATTTCCAGGTATCTTTATAGCAATACCCCAGTCCTGTTACCAATTTTCTGAATCAGTTAATTCTTACATTGCTATAAAGAAATACTTGAGACTGGGTAATTTATTAAGAAAAAGGTTTAACTGGCCCATGGTTTTCCAGGTGGTACAGAAACATAGTGGTATCTGCTTCTAGGGAGGCCTCAGGAAATTTATAATCGTGGCAGAAGGGGAAGGGGAAACAGGCACATCACATGGTGAAAGCAGGAGGAAGACAGAGGGAGAGGGAGGTGCAAGACACTTTTAAATGACCAGATCTCCTGAGAAGTCACCCACTATCATGAAGATGGCACCAAGGGCATGGAACTAAAGCATTTGTGTAAAATTTGCATTCATGAGCCAATCAATCACCTCCTACCTGGCCCCACCTCCAACATTGGGGATTTTAATTCAACATGAGATTTGGATGGAGACACAAAACCAAACTATATCAATTTTCTAGATATTGTTTCAACATGTAAAATTGGATAACAAGAACAATTTCAAAAAGTCTGTAACCAGGAGGGAATAAAAGCCATTTTTTTTATTATTATTACTATACTTTTAGTTCTAGGGTACATGTGCATAACGTGCAGGTTTGTTACATATGTATACTTGTGCCATGTTGCTGTGCTGCATCCATCAACTCGTCAGCACCCATCAACTCGTCATTTACATCAGGTATATCTCCCAATGCAATCCCTCCCCTCTCCCCCCTCCCCATGATAGGCCCCGGTGTGTGATGTTCCCCTTCTCGAGTCCAAGTGATCTCATTGTTCAGTTCCCACCTATGAGTGAGAACATGCGGTGTTTGGTTTTCTGTTCTTGTGATAGTTCGCTAAGAATGATGGTCTCCAGCCACATCCATGTCCCTACAAAGGACACAAACTCATCCTTTTTTATGGCTGCATAGTATTCCATGGTGTATATGTGCCACATTTTCTTAATCCAGTCTGTCACTGATGGACATTTGGGTTGATTCCAAGTCTTTGCTTTTGTGAATAGTGCCGCAATAAACATACGTGTGCATGTGTCTTTATAAGAGCATGATTTATAATCCTTTGGGTATATACCCAGTAATGGGATGGCTGGGTCATATGGT
This sequence comes from Chlorocebus sabaeus, assembly GCF_047675955.1. Classification (NCBI taxonomy): domain Eukaryota; kingdom Metazoa; phylum Chordata; class Mammalia; order Primates; family Cercopithecidae; genus Chlorocebus; species Chlorocebus sabaeus. The sequence continues at coordinate 32,092,808 of NC_132910.1, forward strand.
GCTTCTAGTTCTAGATCCTTGAGGAATCGCCATACTGTTTTCCATAATGGTTGAACTAGTTTACAATCCCACCAACAGTGTAAAAGTGTTCCTATTTCTCCACATCCTCTCCAGCACCTGTTGTTTCCTGACTTTTTAATTATTGCCATTCTAACTGGTGTGAGATGGTATCTCATTGTGGTTTTGATTTGCATTTCTCTGATGGCCAGTGATGATGAGCATTTTTTCATGTGTCTGTTGGCTGTATCAATGTCTTCTTTTGAGAAATGTCTGTTCATATCCTTTGCCCACTTTTTGATGGGGTGGTTTGTTTTTTTCTTGTAAATTTGTTTGAGTTCTTTGTAGGTTCTGGATATTAGCCCTTTGTCAGATGAGTAGATTGCAAAAATTTTCTCCCATTCTGTAGGTTGCCTGTTCACTCTGATGGTGCTAGTTTCTTTTGCTGTGCAGAAGCTCTTTAGTTTAATGAGATCCCACTTGTCAATTTTGTCTTTTGTTGCTGTTGCTTTTTGTAAATACAAACTACCATCAGAGAATACTATAAACACCTCTATGCAAATAAACTAGAAAATCTAGAAGAAATTGATAATTTCCTGGATACTTACACTCTCCCAAGACTAAACCAGGAAGAAGTTGAATTCCTGAATAGACCAATAGCAGGCTCTGAAATTGAGGCAATAATTAATAGCCTACCAACCAAAAAACGTCCAGGACCAGATGGATTCACAGCTGAATTCTACCAGAGGTACAAGGAGGAGCTGGTACCATTCCTTCTGAAACTATTCCAATCAATAGAAAAAGAGGGAATCCTCCCTAACTCATTTTATGAGGCCAACATCATCCTGATACCAAAGCCTGGCAGAGACACAACACCAAAAGAGAATTTTAGACCAATATCCCTGATGAACATCGATGCAAAAATCCTCAATAAAATACTGGCAAACCGGAGCCAGCAGCACATCAAAAAGCTTATCCACCATGATCAAGTGGGCTTCATCCCTGGGATGCAAGGCTGGTTCAACATACGCAAATCAATAAACATAATCCAGCATATAAACAGAACCAAAGACAAAAACCACAGGATTATCTCAATAGACGCAGAAAAGGCCTTTGACAAAATTAAATTGCCCTTCATGCTAAAAATGCTCAATAAATTCGGTATTGATGGAACGTATCTCAAAATAAGAAGAGCTATTTATGACAAACCCACAGCCAATATCATACTGAATGGGCAAAAACTGGAAAAATTCCCTTTGAAAACTGGCACAAGACAGGGATGCCCTCTCTCACCACTCCTATTCAATATAGTGTTGCAAGTTCTGGCTAGGGCAATCAGGCATGAGAAAAAAATCAAGGGTATTCAGTTAGGAAAAGAAGAAGTCAAATTGTCCCTGTTTGCAGATGACATGATTGTATATTTAGAAAACCCCATTGTCTCAGCCCAAAATCTCCTTAAGCTGATAAGCAACTTCAGCAAAGTCTCAGGATACAAAATTAATGTGCAAAAATCACAAGCATTCGTATACACCAGTAACAGACAAACAGAGAGCCAAATCATGAATGAACTTCCATTCACAATTGCTTCAAAGAGAATAAAATACGTAGGAATCCAACTTACAAGGGATATAAAGGACCTCTTTAAGGAGAACTACAAACCACTGCTCAGTGAAATAGAAGAGGACACAAACAAATGAAAGAACATACCATGCTCATGGATAGGAAGAATCGATATCGTGAAAATGGCCATACTGCCCAAGGTTATTTATAGATTCAATGCCATCCCCATCAAACTACCAATGAGTTTCTTCACAGAATTGGAAAAAACTGCTTTAAAGTTCATATGAAACCAAAAAAGAGCCCGCATTGTCAAGACAATCCTAAGTCAAAAGAACAAAGCTGGAGGCATCACACTACCTGACTTCAAACTATACTACAAGGCTACAGTAACTAAAACAGCATGGTACTGGTACCAAAACAGAGATATAGACCAATGGAACAGAACAGAGTCCTCAGAAATAATACCACACATCTACAGCCATCTGATCTTTGACAAACCTGAGAAAAACAAGAAATGGGGAAAGGATTCCCTATTTAATAAATGGTGCTGAGAAAATTGGCTAGCCATAAGTAGAAAGCTGAAACTAGATCCTTTCCTTACTCCTTATACGAAAATTAATTCAAGATGGATTAGAGACTTAAATGTTAGACCTAATAACATAAAAACCCTAGAAGAAAACCTAGGTAATACCATTCAGGACATAGGCATGGGCAAGGACTTCATGTCTAAAAGCCATTTCAAACATTGTAAATTGAAAAAATATTGAGAGATAAAACCTAATGCGCTTTTAAAATAACAAGACTGAAATTTCATATAGAGCATTTCATTAAAGACATGATATATTTACTGGTTTATATTGATAATGACAAAGTTCAAGATTGAAACAAGAATGACAATAATAATAATAAAGTTGTAATTTCATTAATCAAAACAATTGAGTAGTTCAAAATTGTCTTTAGTGCCTCTTTATCCCTTCTGGTCCAGAGGAACTAGGCAGCTCTAAGAGTTGGTAAAAACCTAATCTCTAGTACCTGGCTCTATTTTCTTTTACCTTTAAATGTGTTCTCTTTTACTTCTGTTACACTCAACAATAAGAATTCATAGCCCAATTGAAATTGGCATATAATGAAGAAGAAATTTCTAAGAGTGGTACTAATATTAATTTTAGACAAAATGGAAGGCTAACAAGGTGTATATGTAGATCACTAAAATTGATCTTTTATCTCACACAGTTTATATGTACATCAAGCTTGTTATTTTGACTTAATTACTTCTTATTGAAGTATGATCAAACCACTTGGTCATCTAATAGATGATTATTTATAAATCATTTTAGAATGTATATATATATAAAATAATCTGTATTACAACAGACATAAGATTTCAAAATATGTACTTACATACATATAATTTGAAGATTTTGTATATATAATTTGAATATTTTATATATATATAAAATTTGAAATATTATGTCTGTTTTGATACAGATTATAAAATAGATAATCCATGGATGACTTCAAGTATGCTATAGCTTTTATGGTAGGTAAATATGTAGCTGGTAATTTTAAAAATCTTTGTTTAAAACAGAGCTCTTTAGTTTAATTAGATCTCATTTGTCAATTTTGGCTTTTGTTTCAGTTGCTTTGACGTTTTTGTCATGAAGTCTTTGCCCCATGCCTATGTCCTAAATGGTATTGCCTAGGTTTTCTTTAGAGTTTTATGGTTTGGGGTTTTACATTTAAGTCTTTAATCCATCTTGAATTAATTTTTGTATAATGTGTAAGACAGGGTTCCAGTTTCAGTTTTCTGCATATGCCTAGCCAGTTTTCCCAGCACCATTTACTGAATAGGAGATCCTTCCGCATTGTTTGTTTTTGTCAGGTTTGTCAAAATCAGATGGTTGTAGATGTGTGGTGTTATTTCTGAGGTCTCTGTTCTGCTCCATTGGTATACATGTCTGTTTTGGTGCCACTATCATGCTGTTTTTGTTACTGTAGCCTTGTAGTGCAGTTTGAAGTCAGATAGCATGATGCCTCCAGCTTTATTCTTTATGCTTTGGATTATCTTGGCTATACGGGGTTATCTTTGATTCCATATGAAATTTAAAATAGTTTTTTTTTATATTTCTGTGAAAAGTGTCACTGGTCTTTTGATGGAAATAACATTGAATCGATAAATTACTTTGGGCAATATGGCCATTTTCATGATATTGATTCTTCCTATCCATGAGCATGAAATGTTTTTCCATTTATTTGTGTCCTCTCTGATTTCCTTGAGCAGTGGTTTGTAGTTCTCCTTGAAGAAGTCCTTCACATTCCTTGTTAGCTTTATTCTTAAGTATTTTATTCTCTTTGTAGCAGTTGTGAATGGGAGTTCATTCATGATTTGGCTTTCTGCTTGCCTATTGTTGGTGTATAGGAATGCTTGTGATTTTTGCACATTTTGTATCCTGAGATTTTGCTGAAGTTGATTACCAGTTCAGGGAGTTTTGGGGCTGAGATGATGGGGTTTTCTAAATATAAAATCATGTCATCTACAAACAGACAATTTGACTTCTTCTCTTCCTGTTTAAATAAACTTTATTTCTCTTCCCTGATTGCCCTGTCCAGAACTTCCAATACTATGTTGAACAGGAGCGGTGAGAGGGGGCATCCTTGTCTTGTGCCTGTTTTCAAAGAGAAAACAGGCAAAATGCTTCCAGCTTTTGCCCATTTAATATGATATTGCCTGTGGGTTTGTCATAAATATCTCTTATTATTTTGAGATATGTTCCATGAATACCTAGTTTATTGAGAGTTTTTAATATAAAGGGATGTTGAATTTTATCAAAGGCCTTTTCCTCATCTATTGAGATGATCATGTGGCTTCTGTCTTTAGTTCTGTTTATGCGATGAATCATATTTATTGATTTGCATGTGTTTAACCAACCTTACATCCTGGGGATGAAGCAAACTTGATTGTGGCAGATAAGCCTTTTGATGTGCTACTGGATTCAGTTTACCAGTATTTTATTGAGGATTTTTACTTTGATGTTCATGAAGGATATTGGCCTGAAGTTTTCTTTTTTCATTGTCTCTCTGCCAGGTTTTAATGTCAGGATGATGCTGGCCTCATAGAATTAGTTAGGGAGGAGTCTCTCCTTTTTAATTTTTTGGAATAGTTTTAGTAGAAATGGTACCAGGTCTTCTTTGTACCTCTGGTAGAATTCAGCTGTGATTTCATATGGCCCTGGGCTTTGTTTGTTTGTTTGTTTTTGGTTGGTAGGTTATTTATTATTTCCTCAGTTTCAGAACTTGTAATTTCTACTCAGGGATTCAATTTCATCCTGGTTCAGTCTTGGGATAATGTATATGTCCAGAAATTTATCCATTTCTTCTAGATTTTCTAGTTTATGTGCATGGAGGTGTTTGCAGTGTTCACTGATGGTTGTTTGTATTTCTGTGGGGTCAGTGGTGCTATTCCCCTTATCACTTTTAGTTGTGTTTGAGTCTTCCCTCTTTTCTTCTTTATTAGTCTAGTTAACAGTCTATCTATTTCATTAATGTTTTCAAAAAAAAAAAAAAAAAAAAACGCCTCCTGGATTTGTTGATTTTTTGAAGGGTTTTTCATGTCTCTATCTCTTTCAGTTCAGCTCCAATCTTATTCCTTGTCTTATGCTAGCTTTGGGGTTTGTTTGCTCTTGGTTCTATAGTTCTTCTAGTTGAGACATTAGTTTGTTAATTTGAGCTTTTTCTAGCTCTTTGATATGGGCATTTAGTGCTATAACTTTCCCTTTTAACAGTGCTTTAGCTCCATCTTAGAGAGTCTGGTATGCTTTCTTCTTGTTCTCCTTAGTTTCAAAGAACTTCTTGATTTCTATCTTAATATAATTATTTATCCATGAGTCATTCAGGAGAAGGTTGTTGAATTTTCAGTTGTGTGGTTTTGAGGGAATTTCTTAATCTTGAGTTCTAATTTGACTGTGCCATGGTCTGAGAGACTATTTCTCATGATTTCAGTTCTTCTGCATTTGCTAAGGAGTGATTTACTTCCAATTGTGTGATCAATTTTAGAGTAAGTGCCATGTGGTGGCAAGAGGAATGTATATTCTATTGTTTGGGGGTGGAGAGTTCTCTAGATATCTATCAGGTCTACTTGATTCAGAGCTGAATTCAGATCCTGAATATCTTTGCCAATTTTCTGTCTTGATGATCTGTCTAATATTGTTAGTTGGGTGTTAAAATCTCCCACTATTATTGTGAGAGAGTCTAAGTCTCTTTGTAGGTCTCTGAGAACTTGCTTTATGAAACATTTGCTACTGTACTGGGTGAATATACAGTTAGGATTGTTAAGTCTTCTTGTTGAATTCAACCCTTTACCATTATGTAATGCCCTTCTTTGTCTTTTTTGATTTTTTTTGGTTTAGAATCTGTTTTGTCAGAAACTAGGATTGCAACCCCTAATTTTTTTTGTTTTCCATTTGCTCGGTAATTTTCTTCCATCCTTTATTTTGAGCCTATGTCTGTCTTTTCACATGAGATGAGTCACTTGAAGAGAGTATACCAATGAGTCTTGGCTCTTTATCCAGCTTGCCATTCTGCATCTTTTAATTGGGGCACTTAGCCCATTTATATTTAAGGCTAGTATTGTTATGTGTGAATCTGATCCTGTCATCATGATACTAGCTGGTCATTTTGCAGACTTGTTTATGTAGTGGCTTCATAGTGTCACTGGTCTCTGTACTTCAAGGTGTTTTTGTAGTGACTGGTAATGGTTTTTCCTTTCCATATTTAGTGCTCCCTTCAAGAGCTCTTGCAAGGCAGGCCTGGTGATGATGATTTCCCTAAACATTTGCTTATCTGAAAATTATCTTATTTCTTCTTTGCTTATGAAGCTTGGTTTGGCCGGATATAAAATTCTGGGTTGGAAATTCTTTTTAGAATGTTGAATATTGGCCCCTAATCTCTTCTGGGTTTCCACTGAGGGGTCTGCTGTTAGTCCGATGAGATTTTCTTTGTAGGTGACCTGGCCTTTCTCTCTCACCACCCTTAACATTTTTACTTTTATTTTGACCTTGGAGAATCTGATGATTATGTATCTTGGGGTGGGTTTTCTCATGCAGTATCTTCCTGGGGTTCTGTGCATGTCCTGAATTTGAATGTTGACTTGTCTCGCTAGATTGGGAAGGTTCTCCTGGATGATATCCTAAAGTATGTTTTCCAGCTTGGTTCCATTCTCCCCATGTCTTTGAGGTACCCCAGTTAGTCATAGGTTTGGTCTCTACACAATCCCATATTTCTCAGAGGTTTTGTCCATTCCTCTTTATTCTTTTTTCTCTATTCTTGTCTGGCTATCTTGTTTCAGAAAGTCAGTCTTCAAGTTCTGAGATTCTTTCCTCCACTTGGTCTATTCTGCTATATATACATATGATTGCATTGTAGAGCTCTTGTGTTGGGTATTTTAGTTCCATCAAGTCAGTTATGTTTCTCTCTAAACTGGCTATTCTGTCTATCAGCTCCTGGATTGTTTTATCATGATTCTTAGCTTCTTTGTATTGAGTTACAACATGCTCTTTTAGCTCAGTGAATTTCGTTATTACCCACCTTCTGAAACCTACGTCTGTCAATTCAGCCACCTCAGCCTCAGCCCAGTTCTGTGCCCTTGCTGGAGGGGTGTCCTGGTCATCTGGAGGAGACACACTCTGGCTTTCTGAGTTTCCAGCATTTTTGCATTGATTATTAACTTTGTGGGCTTATCTAGCTTTGATCTTTGAGGTTGCTGACCTTTGAATGAGGTTTTCTGGGGTCCTTATTTGTTGATGTGGTTATTGTTCTTGTTTTCTGTTTGTTTGCTTTTCTTGTAACAGTCAGGCCAATTCTACCACAGTGCTGCTGCAGTTTGCTGGGCATTTACTCCAGACCCAGTTGCCTTGTTTTTTCTCCTGTACCTAGAGGTATCACCAGTGAAGGCTGTGAAACAGCAAAGATAGCAGCCAGCAGCTTCTTCTGGAAGCTCTCTCCCAGGGTCTACTGACCTGTTGCCAGTCTGAACACACCTGTAGGAGGAGGCTGGGGACCCCTATTGGGAGGTCTTACTAAGTCAGGAGGAATGGGTTGAGGGACCTGCGTAAAGAAGCAGTCTGGCTAATTTTGGTAGAACAGGTGTGCTATGTTGGGAGGGACCTTTCCTCATGCAGATCCTTTGTATTCTCCAAAGCTGGCAGGCTAGAATGGCTGAGTCAACCCAACTGCAGAGGTGACAACTGCCCCTCCCCCTGGGAGCTCCGTCCCAGGCTAGGGCTCTAATTAGAGTCCTAGCCATAGAACCATAGCGGGAGTGGCTGAAGCCCCCATATCAAGGCTCACTCAGTGAGGAGGAATGGATCCAGATCCCACTTAAAGAAGCAGTCTTGCCAAAATCCAACAAGGCAGCTGTGCTGTTGTGGGGGACTGTTTCTCATCAGGATCATTTGTATTTGCCAAAGCCGGCAGGCTGGAATAACTGAGTCTACTGAACTGAAGAGACTGTGGCCCCCTCCCTGACTCACTGCTCTGGGAACTTAAACCCTGCCTCAGGCAGATTCCAGCCTGTCGTCATTGTCCGGCTGGAATTCCGAGCCAGTGGTTTTTAACTTGTGAGGTGCATTAGAAGTGGGGCCCACAGAATGATGCTACTTGGCTCTCTGGATTCAACCCCTTTCCTAGGGATATAGACAGATGTATTTCCTGCCTTGCAGGGATCCTGGGGCCAGAGTATGTAGAACTCCTGAGTTTCTGTGGGTGCCTGAGCTGCTGCTCTGCTGAGACTCCACACAGCTCTGTGTGTCAGACCCAAGGCCCTGGTGGTGCGGGCTCACAGGGGGATCTCCTGATGCACAGGTTGCAAAGATCTTTGAGAGAAGTGTGGTTTCAATCACTCACTGCTTCCCTTGGCTTTGGGGGTGAGGCTACTTTGGCTCTGTGCCACTCCCCAGTAGGCCATCTCCTGCACCGCCCTCACTTTTCTTCCTTCTCCATGGGTTGAGTTGTTTGGTTAATCAGTCCCAATGCGAGAACCTAGATATTTCCGTGGAAGGTGCTGAATTCACTTGCCCCTTTTCATTCCTCTTCCTGAGTGCCACAGACCACAGTTGCTTCTGACTAGCCATTGTGGAGCCTCCCAGTTTTCTTTTATTGTGTTTCATTGTGCCATATATGTATATATAATACAATATATATATTTCATTAAGTTTTCATGATATGGCCGGGCGCGGTGGCTCAAGCCTGTAATCCCAGCACTTTGGGAGGCCGAGACGGGCGGATCACGAGGTCAGGATATCGAGACCATCCTGGCGAACACGGTGAAACCCCGTCTCTACTAAAAATACAAAAAACTAGCCGGGCGAGGTGGCGGGCGCCTGTAGTCGGAGCTACTTGGGAGGCTGAGGCAGGAGAATGGCGTAAACCCGGGAGGTGGAGCTTGCAGTGAGCTGAGATCCGGCCGCTGCAGTCCAGCCCGGGCTACAGAGCAAGACTCCATCTCAAAAAAAAAAAAAAAAAAAAAAAGGTTTTCATGATATATATTTTTTCTTCCTTTTCCTTTTAATGTATTTATGTCTTTATACTTAAGGTGTGCTTTTTTGTAAACAGCATAGAGTTGGGTTTTGCTTTTTTTATCTGTTTGACAATCTCAGTCTTATAGTGTGATTATATAATTTACACTAATATTATTACTCAGTCTTATAGTGTGATTATATAATTTACACAATATTATTACTCATTTAAATGTGACAAATCTGTGACCTTACTAATTGCTTTTTGTTGTTTCTTTGTACCTCTTCTCTGCCTCCTTTTGTATGAATTAAGTATTTTGTATAATTTTATTTTATCTCTACTATTGGCTTTATATTTAAATGACCCCTTTAAATCTATTCTGTTGATTACACTAGATTTTAAAATATAATATATATTATTAATAAGTTAATGCCTATTTTTAAATAATATGCAACTTTGTCTATAGTGTAAAACCTTACAACAGATTATTTCAAATTCATCCTTATCATTGTGCTATTATTGTCATACATTTTGATTTTACATATGCAATAACATATAATACACTGATACTCTCCTTTAGCACATTTGTATTTTAAAGCAAATGCAAATATAAAAAAATTAATTTTATATATGACTTCCGTTACTCCATTTTCTGTTTTCTTTGTTAATTTGTGTAGGTCTAAGTTTTTGTCTTGGAAAATATTCCTTATGCTTTAAGAACTTTTAAAAATATTTTGTATAGTGAAAGTCTGCTGGCAATGAAATGTTTCTGTTTATTTTTGTCTACAAAAGTATTTATTTTTCCTTAATTTTTATAAATATTTTGGGTGATTTTATAATTCTAGATTGACAGGTTTTTTTTCTATGAGGATTTTAGAGATATTACTTCATCATCTTATGGTTTATATAATTTGTCTTATATAATTCTTCTGTAATTATTATTTCTGCTCCTCTGTATGTAATGTGGCCTTTTTCTCTGGTTGTCATCAAGACTGTCTCTGTTTTTGGCTTTAGTAGTTTGTATATGATATTGGTTTTCTGTTTGTTTGTTTTGTTTTAATCTATCATGCTTGGTGTGCTCTGAGTTTCTTTGTGATTTAGTGTCTGACATTAATTTTGGGAAATTCTCAGCCATTTATTTCTTCAAATATTTCTACTGATTTATTTTCTTCCTCTTCTCCTTTTGCAATTCCTGTTACACATATGTTGGATTCTTTGATAATGCCTGCATGTTTTGGATGCTATGTTTTGTTGTTTATTTTTTCCCTCCTCTTTGCTCTTCAGTTTGGGACATTTCAATTGAATTTTCTTCAAGTTCACTGATTCTTTTTTCTGCTATGTTCAGTCCAACAAGGAACCATTTGAAGGCACTTCTCATCTCCTTTCCCATGTTTATTTGTTTGTTCGTTTTAATTTTAGCATTTCCATTTGATTATTTCTTATGGTTTCCTTCTTCCTGCTAAAATTACTCCCCTAAATCTTCATGCTCTCTACATTTTCCACTAGAATCTTTAACACATTAATCATAGAAATTTTAAATCCACTGTTAGATATTTCAAACAATACTGTTATATCTGAATCTGTTTCTGTTGATTGCTTTGTCTCCAGTCCATGAGTCTTTTTTCTTATTTTTTTGTATGCCTTGCAATCTTGTGGATGTTGTTGTTGTTGTGAACTGAACATACTGTGTGGGATGATAGAGACAAGAGTAAATAAATTTTATGCCTAGAACTGGGCATGCCTTTCCTTCTTCTAGCCCTTTAGTATGGAGAGTTATTAGTGCACCATGTGCTTCAAATTTTTGTAGTATTACCTTGTATTTAGGGTAGGAGCTTGTTTCCTAAAGGGTTTGTTTCAATATCTGCTCCACCTTCATCTTTAGGTCTTTCCTTTGTCCTATGTCTTAGAGTGTTTTCCAACAAGCTTTTATTCCTCTACCTTGAGTAAGACCACTGTTCATTGATGCTTGCTATCTTGCTGTGGGTAGGAGTTAGAAGCATTCTTGATTGTACTGATTAAGCCTTTGTCTTAGGCAGCATTTTGTCAATGAGTATTGAAGTAGAGTCATCTCAGTGTTTTGTACTTCCATTCTTCCCATTGTAGTAGGTTTTCAAGGGGAAAATGAGAAGATGGATCTGCACAGGGTTTTGTGCCTTTTTTTTACAGTGGTTGCTCTTAAACTCCAATAGGTCTGCACATTTTTGGAGGCTTTCTCATGACTTTTATTGGTGTTTTTTGCAAGAACAGCTTGAGAGCTAGTATAAATTATGGCATTTTTTCTTGTGTCTGTGGCTTCCAAGTGTTCTACATTCTCTTGCTATCTCACACCTAGTCTTCAGCAATTTGTTAAAAATGCTCTTCTTCCAAGGATTCATTGCTATCTGCTCCAGGTATGCACGTGCTTGCATTCTGTCTTTAGAGATGCCTCTCTTTTCTTATATTTCATGTTAGTTACTTGGTTTGTGATTTTAACTCTCTAATGAGTTCAGAAAAAGTGTTATGTTTGCATACTGTTCAAGGTTTTGTTGTTGTAAGGGAGGAAACAATGTTCTTTCCTACTTCCTATGTGAGAATAGGTATTAATTTTTAAGTCTTTAATTGTCAAGACACAACAAGAGATCTTGTCCCAGAGATCTGGAGTTAATAAAAGTTCAGTCTGAGGTTTTTCTAGGTGAATATTAATCAAATGAGATAAAATCTATGATACTACAAAGAGGGAACTGGTGGATATAAGGCAGTGATATTATTTCCCTATTATTTTTGTCTGACTATGTTATAGAAATAATCTGAATGTAACAGTATTTGGCCTGCTGCTTGAGAGACATGAGTAGAACCAAGACACATTAGGTTGCACATAAAATTGGCTCCTATGGAGTCAGTTCTAACAATAGCAACAACAAAAAAAGACAAATAAAAAATTATGAGTGAGAAATGTTAAGCTCTTTGTAAGACAGTAAAATTTAGTACTTCCTCTCATTTTATTTGATTGACTTGGGAACTAGTCTTAATGTGCTTTCAATTACAAATTATGACTAAGTAATTTTGGAAAGAAATTAGAGAACCATAAGTCATGTAGAACAAATGCATGGAAGACTTCTTAGAGGATTCTACCATTTGACTATTAAATTCACCCTTTACCCTTCAGGGTAATAAGTGGATAATAAAAGTGATCATTGAACTTGATGGGGAGTAGAAATTCAACATAATCCAATTAATGGTAAATCTCAGATAAATCTTCGTCACTGCTTAAGAAACTCAAATGTTCCCTTTTCTAAGTTGTAATTCCTGTGCAAGGAGCAGTGCAGTTTCATTAGGATTCTGTGGCCAGCAGAAACATCCACCTAATTCATTTTACTAGCAAGTATTTTTACACTTCTTATGAATAAATAAAAGTGATTCTGGCAAAAACAGCACTGTTTCTTTCCTATGGTGCTTTCGGGAACAAAATGCTAGTCTCAGTTAGGGCCATCCTACTATCCTGCCCGGAGTTTTGATCATAAGAAATACTTCAGAGCTATAATATGTGGACTCTGCTTTTTCCATAGTCAAGAAAACATCAGTTACACAGTTCCTTGGACATGAAGGGAATAGTGTGTATACCCTGTTGGACCCCCTCATTTTCCATCAAGATTTAATCTTTTCAATGTCCATCAATATTCCTTTGCTTTACATTTTAGGTAGTTTTAATATAGAAAATAGTGGTGCCCATCTTGAGTCACACAATTCTCCATCAGAAAAACTAATTAGTATAATACTTTACTCTCTTTTTTGCTGATTTTATTTTTAATTTTCTGCACCCTACGTCTTTTCAATTGTTATTTTTTGTGAACTATGTATGGTTTAGATATTTGACTGGTTACCTTTGCACAGTGTCATTGGATTCATTTATCTTTATAAAAACTTACTGTGGTTTTTCTTTCCCTAAGCATGAAAATATATTTAAGCAAATTATTTTTCTATGACTAGGCACCGTCAATGAACTTGAAACTGTCATTCAACAAATGAAATCAGTTGACAGAGTCTTCAATACCCCATATCAGGGGTTGGCAAACTATGGCCCACAAGCCAAATGTGGTCTGCAAGCTAAGAATATTGTTTACATTATTAAGTTTTTGTAGAGACTACAAGCTAACAATGTTTCTTATACTTTTTAGTGTTAAAAAAACACAAAAGAATAATAATATTTTGTGGCACATACAAAATGACATTTAAATTTCAATGTCCATACATAAAGTAGAACAAAGCCACACACTCATTTGTTTATGAGTTATTTATGGATGCTTTCATGCTATAATGACTGAGTTGAGTAGTTGGTTGCCACAGCGCTATATGGCCCACAAAGCCTGAAATATTTATTATCCATTTACAGAAAAAATAATGCTGACCTCTGTCATATATGAAGTATCTAGCTAGATCAAGATTAGAAATATTTTAAGGATGAAATATTGTACTAAAGAGTATGTGATGCAAAGAGGTAAATATTGTAATCATTGTCATAGAATTAATGGCCTCCTAAAATATATTGGGTATTTACAAAATAATGTATTTGACATTCATGATTACATTAAGCTAACATTGATACCTCCCCAAGAATGTGAACACCATGGTTTGGATTTTAACCATTTCATATGAAGAACAGTTTTAGAATAATCAATAAATAAGTGAAAGTTTAGAATAATAAATAAGATCACTCAAGCTTCACATTAGTTAATACTATTTTTATATAATCACAATCTATCAAAGTTTGATTTTTCTTTTGTTCCAGTAAGTCAATTTTTAGGCTATCTTCATTAATTCACATAAGAGAAATTAGATTTCTTTAAAAAAAAACACCAAAATTGTAATTGGAAATAAAATGTAAGATATTTGATAACTACTGAAAGTTCAATTGTTTAAAATTTCTTATTAACAAAAAAATTGTTTAATATTCAAAGTTCAATTAAAAGTAATTTTAAAATTGTTTTTCTCATGATTATGAACAATTAAATTTATAAGAAATTAGGGGACAAATGTTTCAAAGAGGTTATGGTAGGGAATTTCTATTATTTTTACTTATATTTATTTATCCAAAATATTTTCTGATCACTAACATGTTTATACCAAACTTATATTCTTTTATAGTCTTACTAATGTTGAGACAATCTTTCTATCCTGAAGCCTTCTATAGTTTCTTACCAGAGCTAGGATTCCATTATTCGGTCTGTTCATCTAGTGGTATTAGATATTAGCAAGTTAATATTGACATTATTTCATTGTGAAACATTACTGTTTTTAACAAAGTCAGGGGTTTTGTTTGTTTGTTTGTTTGTTTTCATTTAAGCAGTCTCATTTGAACTAAATGGGTACTTCTGAAGTAGGGTATTTCCCTGACCCCTTTGTGGGTGGGAACTGGAATACATGGACTCTGGACCTAGCTGGGTGCTTCAGAGCCACTTGGGGAAAACTCCACTTACTGGAACCCACTGTGTTCTAACCCTCATGGGAGGGGGAGCACAGGTGAGCAGGTGAAGGAACTGGAGCAAGCACCTTTGGAAACCGGCAGGAGCATAACTTTGTGCAGGCCCTGTGGCAGCGACTGGAGCAGGCATGCCTGTGACCCCTGAAGCCCCAGAAGGAATACAGTGCCCGTTTAGCATTGCCTTCTACGGATGGCTTAAGTGTTAACAGCTCAGTGGAAGGTCAGTGTGACAGCCTTTTGCACCCGGACCTGAGTTCTTGTCCAACATCCAGGAGGAATGAGGTCTCATGAATGAATCAAAGGTGGTAAATGTGGGTAATTTTATTGCTGATGAAAGTGGCTTTCAGTGGGCAGGGGAGCTGAAAAGGGGACAGAGAGGGAAGGTAATCTTCTCCTGGAGTCTGGCTGTCCCTGGCCAGATGCCTCTTGAAAGCTATGCCTTCAAGCTGTCCCTCTGAAGTCAAGCTGCTTCTCTCCAATGGTCAGTCATAGGCTCCGACGTACAGCCGCTTCTCCTCTCTCTGCCAGCTGAGTCTGGGTTTTTATGGGCATAGGATGGGGAGAAGGGAGGGCCCTAGGTAGTTTGGGAAAAGGCAACTTTTGAGTGGGAAAACAGCAATATACATTGTCACTTTGGGCCATGGTTCCAGGCTTGAGAGTGGGCTCTCGCCAGGGACCCACTCTCTTCTGCCCAGAATTTCCCTGCCTCCTGTTTCTATCACTTCCTCATAGACCTATGTTCCATAACATATTTATAATAAGAACCATAGAGGACAATAAGGAATGTCTAAATGACAGCATTTTGGACTTAAATGATACTAATACAGATATATCAGCATTTCCCTTCCTAAAATGTTTGTTCATTCGATGGCAAAAAATGCACAGCTGTCATGTAAAGGCATGTTTTCTAAGGCTAGCCAAACAGAGTATTATATGTCAAAGATGACCATAAAGCAGAGGTAAACTTTCTTAAATATGGGTAAAATCAGGACAAATTGTATTGGTAAAAATAAATCCTCTAAATATTAAAATGGCCCAAAAATATTATTGATGTTTCCATACTCATAGATGCTTATTCTTAAGATTAATCCTGGAGAAGAAATACTGAACTTCAAATGATTTCAAAAAATATACACATATTTAAAACATTTCAATATATACATTTAAAAAATAAGTGATGGCCACAAAAAGACATAAAACTTGATTTGTGTAATATTCGTGCCTAAAACTTCTTTTTCCAGCATGGTTCAAATCACTTATTTCACATCTGTTATTCATTTATTTATATGATGAATATCTCTTATGTACTGACACTGTCTATAGACTCTAAAGAGGATACAAAGCTGACCAATATATAGACCTGGTCTTCAAGGCACTCATGGTCCACCAGGGGATATAGAATGTGTATAGAGGCTACATGGCAAAATGTATATTAGGTAAGGTTATAGGAAATAAGACTGAAAGTGATAGTTTGAGGTCTGATTAAAGGGAAAACCTTAAATGCCCTGGTTGTAGTTTGAACTTTATTCTCTAGCCATTACAAACTTTTGAGTGGTGGGCAATTGTCATCATGGTTGTGCTTAAAATCCATGAAAGAAAAATGTGAGCAGTTTTTATTTGTTTTATTTGTTTTATTGTTGTGTTTTTCTCCTTCTGATTACCACTCTCACCTAAGTTAAGAAATGAAGAAAAGATCAAATTAATAATATTGACTATTGTATATCCATGGCAGGTTTGACGCCACCATTATTTTATTTCTTTATAAAATTATTTTGTTGTTCGATTATACAACCTGGAATTACTTGATGCCAGTTTTACAGAGACTTAATAAAAATAAAAATAATTATGACTTTACATAACTTCTATACTGAATTTATTTAGTAGTCTAATAAATTCCAAGACAAATTTCCCTTAACTTTATTCACCTAATAATGACCTATGTCTCCTTAGGCTTTTTTGTAAACCTGTAGATCTCATCATAGCAATTTTGTCTTTAGGATTATGTCATACAGATGTTTGTCCACAGCTGCAAGCAGCCTCATTACAAGTCTTTTTTTCTCTGGCCTTGGAAATGTATCCAGGGCGAGAGAAAAAATGTTACTTAGCTTACCTTGATTTAGCCAATTTTATGCTTTTCATTAACTCTTTATAAAGATAGGCTATCTTTTTAAATTTCTAAATTAATTCAATATTTTTCTGCAATAAAATCAAATAGGAAATCACTAACCTTAATTTTGAATATTTGCATTTTTAACTTCATTTAAAATTTATGAAATAATATGAAAGAGAAAGAAATACTTTAGTGATTATTATTATTTGTGTCAGACAGGATTTGATCAGAAAAGCAAAACTATTATGAAAATAATGGAATAATGGAATTAGACATAATTGTGGAAGAAGCTGAGGTATTGGTGCCTGGAAGGAAGAAGAGCTGGGCACAGAGCAAGAGAGAATAAAGACAAACTGGGAGCCACCACTACCTCTGCATCTTTCCCACCATATGTAACCACAATGACATTGAAAGTGTCATGGCCTTGTGCAAATTTTTCTCATACCTAACTTTAACCAAGAGCTATACAGGGAATGAGATCCTGAGAAACATGGTTTCAGCTTGGCTAAGATGACATAGTACAGAACTACCACACTGCTATTTTTAAAGATCATATGTATATTAATTCATTTATCCTGCAATTATTTAAGAAGAAGTTACTACTTGCAGGCTCTTTGCTAGTTGTTGAAGATACAATTCTAAGCAAGATTGTCTCTTTTCCTCAAAGTTCAAGATTTTTTCAAGAACACAAATATAAGAAACACATAAAGTAAAATTTAGAGAGAATTAAAGGTAAAATTAAGAGAGTAGACGAAGCCCTTGCAATAGAGTCACTAGGGAAGTCTTCCTGAGCAATGGGACATTTGAACTGATAGCTGATGGATGGGTGCAGGCGATGAATGGGGAGGGAAACCAGGGAAAGAAATTCACGTGTGAAATGGCACAGAGTGAGAGACAGCATGTGCTGGGACAAGGGAAAAGCATCAGTATACCTGGAATGCCGAGTCCCGGGAGGAATAGCTAATCATTGATGAACAAATTCCTCTTTATTTTGTAAATTGTTATAAATGGATTTAAATGTTTCCTGCTCCAGGACTCATTTTGATAGCAATTCAGTCATTCAAAAAGGCATGCCGTTTTAAAATTTCCCTGATCCTAAAGTGTGCTTTAATTGGTATTATTGCCTCAAAGCAGATGTTTTAAAAATAATTAAATGTGATGAAAATTTCATTTTATTGTAAATCTCTATTTAAATTTGTCTAAAAGTATAACATAAACAAGAGCATGTGTTTACCAAAACTTTCTTTCCTCCTAGTAACAAGTTCTTTGCTTCTGGGTGGTCACCATTGTTGTATGTGTTTTCAAAGAGAAATATAGGAAGACTCACTTATAAACTAAAAGATAATGGAATTTTGCTTAGAATTACAATGCCAAAGAAACCACAATTATGCATTACTTCATATAGTTATTAATAGCATGGTTGAGCTTTATCTACAATGATATACTGTACTTTTGAAGCTGAAATATTAATATATGTGTATGGAAGGAAGAAATACTTCACCTTAGATTAAAATACACAGGCTATAAAAACTAGAATGTGTATTCAATAAAGTACATGACCGCAAAATATACATAGGAAAAAAGCTAAAGCTTTCACCTACAACTATAATTAACTTTATTTAAAAACTTGTATTATTGCATTAATAAGAACAAATAATTAGACAAGTGACTAATAACCAGACAAAGTCAACAAGAATATGTAGACCTTGAATAATGTAATAAACTCCAATCAAATTTCTCATGGGAGCTTTGTACAATTGAAATGGGATTTTAATATTTGTTTTAAGTAATAACTTGTTATCCTAAGAAAATATTAGGAGAGCATATGAGCACCTTTTATAGTAAAATAAATTATGAATCTACAAACACCAAGTCAATATAATTTTAGTATGGAAATAGACAAGCAGTTAATGGAGACAAATAAAAAAATACAAAAACAGATTTCAGTGTTTAAGTATTTGTGTACATGTTTATACATGTTTGGGATTCAAATATAATGAAAACATAAGTTTAAATCGGTAGGTAACGGATAATTTTATTGCTGAAGCATTTACTCGTGGAGCTAAATTTTATTTTGGTATAAAATAAATGAGAAAAATATATATATATTTTACATCTTATACAATACTGATAACCTCAGGTTATGTTTAAAAAACTGAAAACATATCTTTCCTTTTCTGCACGCTGATGTACTAAAATAACGTGAAAAACTTTCCTATTTCCATAGAAATTCTGACAGAAGGAAATATAAAAACCAAAAATTTGACCTTGTGGATAAAATTACAAGAAAGAAAGGTACCAGAAATAAATAGTATATTTCACATTTTGCCTCAGACAGTCCTATTGTCTGAGTATCATACTTCCAAAAACATCTTGGTTTGGTTGACTCCAATAATTGTAAAGTGGAGCTAGAAGCTCATGAATTATCAGTGTACCTGGTCCTGGTATAGGGAGTGAAGTGTGATGGAAATAAAGTTAGTAATTTTAATTTCAGTAAGTTAGAACATGACTTTAATTCTCATCTGGGAACAGATGAGTTCTAGAGCCGATAGAAGCAGAGGAATTGAGATCCTTGTACTGTGTCTGTTCTGTAGGATTGATATACTGCTATATCCCCTTCCAGGAATAAAAGACTTACTACAGTTATTGGGGGTATGACTGGTGAACAATCTTTTGCTGTCAGCTCCCTGTGGGAACTGTTTCAGCCAAAGAGAATTGTGTCACCAAAACTACGCTATTTTCCCAGGGCAGCCAGCATCCAGTGATGGACTGACAGAGGGGTAAAAAAAGTCCTGACCTTTCCGCAATAGGAAACAGCTATAGAGCCCATACCAACTCCAAAGCTGTACATAGGGTCAGCTGAGGCAGCTGATGTAACTGGATCGCAGCTCAACTTCTTTCTCTTTCAAATCTTATTTTCTTTCTTTTCCTTCCACAGGTGTTAATCCCAAGAACATTCCCTAACAAATGGCTTGAACACTAAACTCTTTATCTGTTTTCCAGCAAACTCAGTCTATGATATGCACCTTCTGTAAAACAGTGAGTTAGAAATAATCTGCCTCGAGCAATCAGGCAAGAGAAAGAAATAAAGTGTATTCAAATAGGAAGAGAGAAAGTCAAATTGTCTCAGTTTGCAGGTGACATGATTGTATATTTAGAAAACCCTCATAAAATGAGTTAGGGAGGATTCCCTCTTTTTCTATTGATTGGAATAGTTTCAGAAGGAATGGTACCAGCTCCTCCTTGTACCTCTGGTAGAATTCAGCTGTGAATCCATCTGGTCCCGGACTCTTTTTGTTTGGTAGGCTATTAATTATTGCCTCAATTTCAGAGCCTGCTATTGGTCTATTCAGGGATTCAACTTCTTCCTGGTTTAGTCTTGGAAGAGTGTAAGTGTCCAGGAAATTATCCATTTCTTCTAGATTTTCTAATTTATTTGCGAAGAAGTGTTTATAGTATTCTCTGATGGTAGTTTGTATTTCTGTGGGGTCGGTGGTGGTGATATCCCCTTTTTCATTTTTTATTGCGTCTATTTGATTCTTCTCTCTTTTCTTCTTTATTAGTCTTGCTAGTGGTCTGTCAATTTTGCTGATCTTTTCAAAAAACCAACTGCTGGATTCATTGATTTTTTGGAGGGTTTTTTGTGTCTCTATCTCCTTCAGTTCTGCTCTGATCTTAGTTACTTCTTGCCTTCTGCTAGCTTTTGAATGTGTTTGCTCTTGCTTCTCTAGTTCTTTTAATTGTGATGTTAGAGTGTCAATTTTAGATCTTTCCTGCTTTCTCTTGTGGGCATTTAGTGCTATAAATTTCCCTCTACACACTGCTTTAAATGTGTCCCAGAGATTCTGGTATGTTGTATCTTTGTTCTCATTGGTTTCAAAGAACATCTTTATTTCTGCCTTCATTTCCTTATGTACCCAGTAGTCATTCAGGAGCAGGTTGTTCAGTTTCCATGTAGTTGAGTGGTTTTGATTGAGTTTCTTAGTCCTGAGTTCTAGTTTGATTGCACTGTTTTCTGACAGATAGTTTGTTATAATTTCTGTTCTTGTACATTTGCTGAGGAGTGCTTTACTTCCAATTATGTGGTCAATTTTGGAATAAGTGCTATGTGGTGCTGAGAAGAATGTATATTCTGTTGATTTGGGGTGGAGAGTTCTA
The DNA here is from genome assembly GCF_047675955.1 of Chlorocebus sabaeus. Lineage (NCBI taxonomy): Eukaryota > Metazoa > Chordata > Mammalia > Primates > Cercopithecidae > Chlorocebus > Chlorocebus sabaeus. The sequence goes on from NC_132910.1 coordinate 32,113,603, forward strand.
TAGATGTCTATTAGGTCTGCTTGCTGCAGAGATGAGTTCAATTCCTGGATATTCTTGTTAACTTTCTGTCTCGTTGATCTGTCTAATGTTGACAGTGGAGTGTTGAAGTCTCCCATTATTATTGTATGGGAGTCTAAGTCTCTTTGTAAGTCTCTAAGGACTTGCTTTATGAATCTGGGTGCTCCTGTATTGGGTGCATATATATTTAGGAGAGTTAGCTCTTCCTGATGAATTGATCCTTTTACCATTATGTAATGGCCTTCTTTGTCTCTTTTGATCTTTGATGGTTTAAAGTCTGTTTTATCAGAGACTAGTATGGCAACCCCTGCTTTTTTTTGTTCTCCATTTGCTTGGTAAATCTTCCTCCATCCCTTTATTTTGAGCCAATGTATGTCTCTGCATGTGAGATGGGTCTCCTGAATACAGCAGACTGATGGGTCTTGACTCTATCCAGTTTGCCAGTCTGTGTCTTTTAATTGGAGCATTTAGTCCATTTACATTTAAGGTTAATATTGTTATGTGTGAACTTGATCCTGCCATAATGATATTAACTGGTTATTTTGCTCGTTAGTTGATGCAGTTTCTTCCTAGCCTAAATGGTCTTTACATTTTGGCATGTTTTTGCAATGGCTAGTCCAGTTGTTCCTTTCCATGTTCATCCTGATACCAAAGCCTGGCAGAGACACAACAAAAAAAGAGAATTTTAGACCAATATCCCTGATGAACATCGATGCAAAAATCCTCAATAAAATACTGGCAAACCGGATTCAGCAGCACATCAAAAAGCTTATCCACCATGATCAAGTGGGCTTCATCCATGGGATGCAAGGCTGGTTCAACATTCGCAAATCAATAAACATAATCCAGCATATTAACAGAACCAAAGACAAGAACCACATGATTATCTCAATAGATGCAGAAAAGGCTTTTGACAAAATTCAACAGCTCTTCATGCTAAAAACGCTCAATAAATTCGTTATTGATGGAACGTACCTCAAAATAATAAGAGCTATTTATGACAAACCCACAGCCAATATCATACTGAATGGGCAAAAACTGGAAAAATTCCCTTTGAAAACTGGTACAAGACAGGGATGCCCTCTCTCACCACTCCTATTCAACATAGTGTTGCAAGTTCTGGCTAGGGCAATCAGGCAAGAGAAAGAAATCAAGGGGATTCAGTTAGGAAAAGAAGAAGTCAAATTGTCCTTCTTTGCAGATAACATGATTGTATATTTAGAAAATCCCATTGTCTCAGCCCAAAATCTCCTTAAGCTGATAAGCAACTTCAGCAAAGTCTCAGGATACAAAATTAATGTGCAAAAATCACAAGCATTCTTATACACCAGTAACAGACAAACAGAGAGCCAAATCATGAATGAACTTCCATTCACAATTGCTTCAAAGAGAATAAAATACCTAGGAATCCAACTTACAAGGGATGTAAAGGACCTCTTCAAGGAGAACTACAAACCACGGCTCAGTGAAATAAAAGAGGACACAAACAAATGGAAGAACATACCATGCTCATGGATAGGAAGAATCAATATCATGAAAATGGCCATACTGCCCAAGGTTATTTATAGATTCAATGCCATCCCCATCAAGCTACCAACGAGTTTCTTCACAGAATTGGAAAAAACTGCTTTAAAGTTCATATGGAACCAAAAAAGAGCCCGCATCTCCAAGACAATCCTAAGTCAAAAGAACAAAGCTGGAGGCATCACGCTACCTGACTTCAAACTATACTACAAGGCTACAGTAACCAAAACAGCATGGTACTGGTACCAAAACAGAGATATAGACCAATGGAACAGAACAGAGTCCTCAGAAATAATACCACACATCTACAGCCATCTGATCTTTGACAAACCTGAGAGAAACAAGAAATGGGGAAAGGATTCCCTATTTAATAAATGGTGCTGGGAAAATTGGCTAGCCATAAGTAGAAAGCTGAAACTGGATCCTTTCCTTACTCCTTATATGAAAATTAATTCAAGATGGATTAGAGACTTAAATGTTAGACCTAATACCATAAAAACCCTAGAGGAAAACCTAGGTAGTACCATTCAGGACATAGGCATGGGCAAAGACTTCATGTCTAAAACACCAAAAGCAACGGCAGCAAAAGCCAAAATTGACAAATGGGATCTCATTAAACTAAAGAGCTTCTGCACAGCAAAGGAAACTACCATCAGAGTGAACAGGCAACCTACAGAATGGGAGAAAATTTTTGCAATCTACTCATCTGACAAAGGGCTAATATCCAGAACCTACAAAGAACTCAAACAAATTTACAAGAAAAAAACAAACAACCCCATCAAAAAGTGGGCAAAGGATATGAACAGACATTTCTCAAAAGAAGACATTCATACAGCCAACAGACACATGAAAAAATGCTCATCATCACTGGCCATCAGAGAAATGCAAATCAAAACCACAATGAGATACCATCTCACACTAGTTAGAATGGCAATCATTAAAATGTCAGGAAACAACAGGTGCTGGAGAGGATGTGGAGAAATAGGAACACTTTTACACTGTTGGTGGGATTGTAAACTAGTTCAACCATTATGGAAAACAGTATGGTGATTCCTCAAGTATCTAGAACTAGAAATACCATATGACCCAGCCATCCCATTACTGGGTATATACCCAAAGGATTATAAATCATGCTGCTATAAAGACACATGCACACGTATGTTTCTTGTGGCACTATTCACAATAGCAAAGACTTGGAATCAACCCAAATGTCCATCAGTGACAGACTGGATTAAGAAAATGTGGCACATATACACCATGGAATACTATGCAGCCATAAAAAAGGATGAGTTTGTGTCCTTTGTAGGGACATGGATGCAGCTGGAGACCATCATTCTTAGCAAACTATCACAAGAACAGAAAACCAAACACCGCATGTTCTCACTCATAGGTGGGAACTGAACAATGAGATCACTTGGACTCGGGAAGGGGAACATCACACACCGGGGCCTATCATGGGGAGGGGGAAGGAGGGAGGGATTGCATTGGGAGTTATACCTGATGTAAATGACGAGTTGATGGGTGCTGACGAGTTGATGGGTGCAGCACACCAACATGGCACAATTATACATATGTAACAAACCTGCATGTTATGCACATGTACCCTAGAACTTAAAGTATAATAATATTAAAAAATAAATAAATAAATAAATACATAAATAAATAAAAAAAAAAAAAAGAAAGAAAACCCGATCGTCTCAGCCCAAAATCTCCTTAAGCTGATTAGCAACTTCAGCAAAGTCTCAGGATGCAAAATCAATGTGCAAAAATCACAAGTATTCCTATATATCAACAACAGACAAACAGAGAGTCAAATCATGAGTGAACTCCCATTCACAATTGCTACAAAGAAAATAAAATATCTAGAAACACAACTTAAAAGGGATGAGAAGGTCCTCTTCAAGGAGAACTACAAACCACTGCCCAAGGAACTAAGAGAGGACACAAACAAATGGAAAAACATTCCATGCTCATGTATAGGAAGAATCAATATGGTGAAAATGGGCATACTGCCCAAAGCAACTTATAGATTCATTGCTATTCCCATCAAGAACACCATTGACTTTCTTCACAGAACTAGAAAAAACTACTTTAAATTTCATATGGAACCAAAAAAGGGCTCATATAGCCAAGACAATCCTAGGCAAAAAGAACAAATCTGGAGGCATCACGCTACCTGACTTCAAACTATAATATAAGGCTGTAGTAACCAAAACAGCATGGTACTAGCACCAAAACAGATACATAGACCAATGAAACAGAACAGAGGCCTCAGAAATAACACCACACATCTGCAACCATCGGATCTTCAACAAACCTGACAAAAACAAGCAATGGGGAAAGGATCCCCTATTTAATAAATGGTGCTGGGAAAACTAGCTAGTCATATGCAGTAAACTGAAACTGGACCCCTTCCTTACACCTTATACAAAAATTAAGTCAAGAAGGATTAAAGACTTAAATATAATACCTAAAACCACAAAAATCCTAGAAAAAAACCTAAGCAATACTATTCAGGACATAGACATGGGTAAATACTTCATGACTAAAACACCAAAAGCAGTTGCAACAAAAGCCAAAATAGACAAATGGGATCTAATTAAACTAAAGAACTTCTGCACAGCAAAAGAAACTATCATCAGAGTGAATAGGCAACCTACAGAATGGGAGAAAAATTTTACAATCTATTCATCTGACAGAGGGCTAATATCCAGAGTCTACAAGGAACTTAAACAAATTTACAAGAAAAAAACAACCGCATCAAAAAGTGGGCAAAGGATATGAACAGACACTTCTCAAACGAATACATTTACGCAGCCAACAAATATGAAAAAAGCTCATCATCACTGGCCATTAGAGAAATGCAAATCAAAACCACAACGAGATACTATCTCATGCCAATTAGAATGGCAGTCATTAAAAAGTCTGGAAACACAGATGCTAGCGAGGATGCAGAGAAACAGGAATGCTTTTACACTGTTCGTGGGAGTACAAATTAATTTAACCATTGTGGAAGACAGTATAGTGATTCCTCAAGAATCTAGAACCAGAAATACCATTTGACCCAGCGATCCCATTACTGGGTATATACCCAAAGTATTATAAATCATGCTACTATAAAGACACATGCACATGTATGTTTATTGCGGCACTGTTCACAATAGCAAAGACTTGGAACCAACCCAAATGCCCATCAATGATAAACAGGATAAAGAAAATGTGGCACATATACACCATGGAATACTATGAAGCCATAAAAAAGTATGAGTTCATGTCCTTTGCAGGGACATGGATGAAGCTGGAAACCATCATTCTCAGCAAAGTAACACAGGAACAGAAAACCAAACACTGAATGTTCTCACTCATAAGTGGGAGTTGAACAATGAGCACGTATGGACACAGGGAGGGGAACAACACACACCAGGGCCTGTGGAGGGGTTGGGGGGGCCAAAGGGAGGGATAGCATAAGGACAAATACCTAATGCATTAAAACCTAGATGACGGGTTAATGGGTGCAGCAAACCACTATGTCACATGTGTACCTATGTAATAAACCTGCACATTCTGCACACATATCCCATAAATTCAAGTATAATAGTAATAAGAAAGAAAAGAAATAATCTGCCTCATGGCACAGGATTAAATTAAGAAAAGCTGTTCATCTGTCTTTTTCAAGGTCCTGCATATGAGGGAAAATAAAAAGACTATCTGAAAAATCAAAACTCTGGACATGGTCCTTGCCCATATTGGGATCTAAAAGGTACTGTAGTCATGTGGTCCAGGAAGCCTCATGCTGAAACATTCTCATGAAGTTGGTCTTTATTCAGAGAAGATATCTGACTTTGCTGGCATGAAAGGTATACTAAGCCTCTTTCAAAAGGTAATTCCACATCCAGGCTGAATGTGATTCCCATAGAAAAAACAGAAACAATGCTACTAAAGATAAGCTCACAATAAAAATGTACAAAACACACCAAGAAATACTGAAGTATCATAGTTTCAAACAGTTAACAAAATTTGATTGAGAATCTAAAAATAATATTTTTAAATGAATAGGTATGAAAACAAAAAGAATTGGACCCTTAGAAATAATAAGATGCTATAAAAATAAATTTAAACAAAAACTAAATGAATTTCTAAAATGAAATAAAAATATTGTATAACAATTAAAGAGGATTTAGTATTTTTTATGTTATTTATCCTATCTCAGTGTGCAAGGTAAATAATATTAAACTAAAAAGATAAATTGTGAATTGAGACTATAGAATTCAATAAATTACCTAGAATGCAATACAGAGAAAAAACTTGGAAATCAGGAAAGAGGTTTTGACATAGAGACAATAAAACCAAAATGTACAACACACATCTCCTATGATTTCACAGAAGAATAGCATACAGAGAATGGCAGTGAGTCATTACTTGAAAAAAATGATAGCTAAATATTTTCTGAATAGATGAAACTCATGAATCTTAAGACTTGAGAAGCACAGTAAGTTAACTGCAGGATAAATGAAAATAAGCCATCACCTAGACACATCTTAGTGAAAATGTTTAACACCAAAGACAAAAAGAAAATCTTTAAAACAACTGGATGAAAAAACTCCAATAACCTATGAAGTTAAAATGTTTGCAGCAGTATAAAGTGTTAACAACAATAGAGATCAAATACTATGAGAAAATAGCTCTAAATTTCATACAGACAATACATTTTACGATAGAATACCGGAGTAAGCCAAACTGTTATTCAGGACTAAGATTGTACTTATACAGATGAAAATAATTTGCTGTTTTTTAACAATTATCTTGTGTTTAGGATAATTAAATTTTATCTGCTTTACACAGCTACAATAAGAAATCATTCATGATGACCAAAGACTAGTGTTGTTTCATTTATGAGATAACTGTGAATAATACAACACTTTAACAACATTTTTATATAGTCTTCAGACACACATACAGACACACAGACTGGAGAGGAATATTATTCCTCTTTTACAGAGAATAACATTGAAGTTCTGAAAAACTTTATGGCTTCTCCAGGCCTTTTGACTCCACTTCCTTTGTTCTCTTTACTATATACCATAGTAGTTCAAAATAACCAGCCAACCAAAACAAACAAAACAAACAAATTAGCATGAATGTTAGGATTTTGTGAGTGCCAGAAAACACTATTTGACTAAAATTTTGTCTGATCTCATCAAATTTGACCTTGCAAATTGCTATGAAACCATTGTCTCATTCTTATTTAACTCCTAAATTTAAGAATCTTAAGTAGAGAGTCAATTTGTTAAACTATATATGTGTATGTGTACATGTATGTATTAAAAGAGTAAATTTCAGTTCTAAGGAGATATGAACTATGTTGCATTTCTGTAAACCCAGGGTAATATAATAAGATCAATACAGCTGTCCTCCCTTATCCAAATGATATATTCCAAGACCCTCGTGAATGCCCGAAGCAGAGAATAGTACTGAACCCTATATGTACTATGTTTTTCCTATACGTACATATGCAAATACATACATATATTTTCCTCTATGTACAATATACAATATACACATGTATCTTCCTATATATATAATAAAGTTTAATTTATAAATTAGACAAAGAGGTAAATAATGGTGACTATTAATAAATAGAACAAGTATAACAATATGCTGTAATAAAAGTTATATGAATACAATCTCTCTTTCTCCTCAAAATTCCTTGTACTATACTCACCGATTTTCAGACCTCAGTTGACCATGGGTAACAGAAATTGCTTAAAGGAAATCACAGATAGTGGGAGACTCTTGTAGCTCATTTAGCAGTGTTTTCAGTATTCAACTCTACCTTTCTTCTAACTTTCATCACCTTACTTATTTATCTATTATTGGATGACTATCTATTATTGGATGACTTCATTCTTTTGAGGAATTTAGGTTGACTCGCTCACTTATTTATCAAACACAACTCTCCTTTATCAAAATAGACTATTTTTTGTTTCACTAGTTATATCCTTTTAATTGCCCAATATACATCTTTTTTAAGAAAATTAATATTAGTGTTGACATTTTAAAAACCAAAGCTGGAATTCCTAGTAAAACACATTATTCCTGGTTGTACACAATTTGTTTGCCTTGGATATAAAAATATATTTGTGCTTCAGTTTTGCAAGTGAGAACATTTTAACAAGTGCAGTCCAGAGTACCGTCAACATTATTGGCATCCATTTGCTTCTCTTCTGGGAGGATGAATCATCAGTAACCAAACATCAGTAATAACACCTAAGATTCTAAAAACAGCTTTTGCAAAGCACATAGGATTTCACAGATGTTCCCAAGCAGTCGCATGTTACACCTCAGAATTAGGATGGTGACAATTACTAGTAAAATGTATCTGTTTATTAATTTGAGTTTAAAGTGGTTACCCTAAAGTCAAAGAGAGATTGTTCAATAACACCAGGAAAAAATCAGTGGGAATATGAAACATCTAATCCATCAAACACATAACGTATTTTTAGATACTTTACAAAACATTTTATTTTTAACTGAACTTTATAAACTATCTGGTTGCTCCATACTGTTAAGTATATACACAGTAGAGTCAAACTGGCAGCAATGTTAAAAATAGATTCATATTTAAAGCATGAAAATAAATGTATTATTAACCATACCTGTTCTTGTTGATTTGCCAAAGAAGGTCTAATATTTAACCATCTAAAAAATATAGAAAAATATTTTTTTTGCCATGGAAAATTGAAAGTGTTGCATGAACTGAATACATTATGCAGAATTCCCTTTTGATGATCTATTTCAATTCAATATATATTGCTTAAGTTTCTACTCTGTAATAGGCGATTGGCAAATTTGAGTGTCAAGGGTCCAAGGCATAGATACAAAAATGAGTACAACTGAGTTAAGATGACAGTCTTCAATTTCAAGACAATTTATACATACAACCAACCAGATACAAGGTAGAATGAAGTGTACCTTAATGATAATGAATAGCATATTCTATGATAGCTCAGAGGATGGACTAACTGATGCTGAGAAGATTCAAGTAAAGCTTTGCGTAAAAAGAAACCTTTGAATTTGCCATGTGAGGTGTAGCAATGCTTTCTAAAAGTAGAGACAAGGCAGGGGAGCGAAGCAGATTAGATTACTTTAGGTTAAATCTTTGAGAGATGCAAATACTGCCATTTGAAAGACAAAAAAAGGCTTTATACTTTTCTTGGAAATAATGATAAATACATTTTGTTTAGTGCTTAGTAGGTGCCTGACATTTTGCTTAGAGCTTAGTAAGAATTATTTTATTCAACATACTCTGGGATGACTTGAGTATTACCCTATTTTACTGATGCAGAAGTTGAGGCTTAGCAAGTGTATTATAAAGCTTTTACTAAAGGTGACATGGCTCATTGGATATATTCATTTTATGTTACTATACAATAAAATACTACAAACTTAATGGCTTATATAATTCCTATTTATTTGTCTTTTTGAGACAGGGTCTCACTCTATTGCCCAGACTACAGTGTATTGGTGTGATCTTGATTCACTGCAGCCTCCACCTCCTGGCTCAGGTGATCCTCCTACCTCAGCCTCCTGAGTAGCTGAGACTACAAGTCATAAGCTACCATGTGTAGCTAATTTTTAATTTTTTTGTAGAAATGAGGTCACACTATGTTGCCTAGGCTGGTATGGAACCTCTGGGCACAAGCAATCCTCCCATCTTGGCCTCCCAAAGTGCTGGGATTACAGGCATGAGCCACCATGTCCAGTCAATTCCTATGTATTATCTCACAGTTCTATATGTCAGAAGTCCATGAATGGGCTAGCTCAGTCCCCTCCTCTGGCCTCAACAAACCGAAATCAAGGTGTTGACCAAGGCTGCAATTCTTATCTGAGGATTGGGGTCCTCTTTCAAGCTTATTTACTGTTGGCATAATTCATTTTCTTGTAGCTGTCACAAAGACCCCTGTCTTCTTGCTCATTATCAGTTATTGATTAGTTTGTCAGGCCTGGGAATTAATCTCTGTGGCTCTCTGTTCTACCATCTAGTCTCTTAGTTCCACCCTCTGAGTCATCCTTTCTTTTTATGAAAAAGTAGCAAACTTTCGGAGCTGAGTAGTTTATTAGGTTGTTTCCTGTCAGAATAATTTTGGGGGTCCAACAAACTTCTTTCTTTGTACTTTCTTGGTCCCTTTCAAGTCAAGTGTGCAGCATTTCAGCTGATATAATGTTCTCAAGGACTTTGTGAGCCTTACATATAGATTTCCATCTATAGATTTTCACTCGATTAGACAAAAGTCATATCTATAAATCTTTTAATCATAACCTCTTCTTTATTTTTTGTTCCTCTTCCTAGAGGCCCTCTGGCTTGATTGAGATGATATGCGGAGCAACTCTTAATCTCTTGAAATAACCTGAATACTCTGGCAATTTACTATAGGCTGCTAGCATCTTTAGCACTTTGCTTGACGGTCTCCTCAACTATATATATATATATATATATATATAAGTTTATGGATTGAAAGCTGTGTTTTCTCCATAACTGCAGGAAACAATTTTGCTAAGCATTCTGCCATTACATAACAGAGATCATCCTTCCTATTTTTAAGTACAAACAAGGTACATTAAAAACCAATTAATATTTCTGCTCTTCCAAACATCCCCTCTAGAGATGTGTGTCCTTTCACAGTGTTTAAAATCTGCTAATATAAATTGATAAAAAATGTGTATACATATTTAAATTTTACTTTCCCTTTCCTTTAAAAACCTGTTTCTTTGAAATCAAGGTGTCAGCCAGCTGCCTCCTCATTTGGAATCCTAACTAAGGAAATATTTGTTCCCAACCTACCTCAGGTAGTTTGCCAAACTCAGTTCTTTTGGTTGTGGGAGTAAGTCCCTGTTGTCTTGTTATTTGTCAGATGGGGCCACTCTCAGCTTCGGGGGGCTGCTTTCAAGTCCTTGCCAGATGGCTCCCTCCGTAGATTCTCCAGCATTTTCAATCTTTCTGACCACAAGCATTCCCATGATTTCTTAAGGGCTCAGCTAATTAGGTCAGACCCACCTAGACTTTTTTTTTTTTTTTTTTTTTTTTTTTACTGAACTTAAACTTTATTGATTAATAACCAATTACGGGATTCTTATTCCATCCTATTCTCAGGATCTGTCTACACTCAAGGGGAGGGTTATCCTAGGCATGCAGAGCAGGGAGTGGGAGTCATGCGGGCCATTTGAGAATTCTGCCTACCACAGTAGCACAGCCACAATCCATTCCAGATCTCCTTTACTCCAAAGCCTCTTCCACTAATATTACTCTATACCCCCATCTCCTAGGGTTATTGTGAAGCATATTCCTTAATATGCTAAAACCAGCATAGATGTTTATACTTTTTCAAAATATCAGGCACAGACCAAATTTATTTACCTCCCACCAGTGCAAAGATAAATCCGTATTTGCTCAGAAACATAGATATTTGGTACAGACAAATTTACATATCAGGATATTAATTACAATGCTCGATGGTACAATTAATGTAGCTAAATATTTTCTCATAATCAATTCAGTTGAATAAAATCATAATATGTTCTCAAATAATGAAAACTCATTAGGCATATTACTGAGTATCTTCTCAGGTTATGTTGTTATTTGGAGTTCCATTCAACTCATAATAAATGGTAAAGTTCCACTGGTTTAAACAAGATAGGCTTTTCTCTCCCTTTTAAGTAACAGGCTGATTATAAGCATCTAGGACTGATATGATGGCCCCTAGGTATTGGGGACCCATAATCCTTTTATGTTATTGCTCAGGCATCTTAAATACATGTCTTCCATCATGTGCTTTAAGGTGGCCCCTCCAGCCCCCTCCATAATTCCAGGTAACATGGACAAGTGGAAGGACAGAGAAGGCATGGTCATTTAAATTAAGATGAATGACTAGAAGTTGCAAGCACTTACATCCCATTTTTATAGAGCTAGTCAAATGTCTACTCCCAGCCACAAAGGAGTCTGTGAATGTTATTCTTTGCTGAACGATGACAGACCCAGCTTAGAATTTTTATTGTTATAGAGAAAATGAAAAATGGATATCAAAGGATGACTAGCCATGACTGCCACGTGTTTTCCAATTGCAGTTCCAAGCTTTGTTGGTCAGTTGAACAGCTCTGACCTATTATTTCTGGCTGAGCAGAGGCAAGAGAATAATAATACAGGATTAAAAAATCTAAATTCTTACTGGCTTGTGGCAGGAAAACACCTTTAAGGTATCAGCCAAGTAAACAGATGATAAAGATTAGTGGTCAATAAGAGATTAGTGAATATCCTTTGCTTTACAAAACGTGATAAACATCAATGTAGCTTGGAGAAAATTGACAAAAAATATGTTGAGAGTTGCCAGACAGAAGTGTGGTGCAGGTCTCTTATCACTTTATGGGCTATAAAGAAAAGGAGACGTGACTGACCATAGAGGACACAGGAACATAATTGCATGGGTACTGAGTAGTATTAATTTCATTTAGGTCTGATTCAGGTGGTAGTTTCATTTCTGGAAACTCACTCTAATCAGCTAAGTTGAATGGAATCTCACATGTAATAAGATTATATATCTATAACCAATTGAGAAAGTATACTTTCCCAATAGGCACTATTTTTTTAAATTTTACTTTAAGTTCTGGGATACGTGTGCATCACGTGCAGATTTGTCACATAGGTATACATGTGCCATGGTGGTTTGCTGCACCTGTCAACCCATCATCTAGGTCTTAAGCGCCACACGCATTAGGTATTTGTCTTAATGCTCTCCCTCCTCTTCTCCCCCACCTCCCGACAGGCCCCGGAGTGTGTTATTCCCCTCCCTGTGTCCATGTATTCTCATTATGCAATTCCCATTTATGAGTGAGAACATCCAGTGTTTGGGAACCAAAAATACCATTTGACCCAGCAATCCCATTATTGGGTATATAGCCAAAGGATTATAAATCATTCTGCTATAAAGACACATGCACACATATGTTTATTATGGCACTATTTACAATAGCAAAGACATGGAACCAACCCAAATGTCCATCAAAGATAAACTGGATAAAGAAAATGTAGTACATAGACACCATGGAATACTATGCAGCCATAAGAAAGAATGAGATCATGTCCTTTGCAGGGACATGGATGAAGCTGGAAACCATCATCCTCAGCAAACACAGGAATACAAATAGGCACTATTTTATCTATTAATGTTATTAGTATGACTAATGATGTAACCACAGAATTGGTAAAATTCTGGGAGATATAAGTAATGTAATCAGATATCATTTAAATATCCATAAGAATTGTGGCCTGACCACACTGTAAGAATATGAAACAATTCATAATAGCATAAAACAGGGACTAGATTAGTTGAATCCTAGTAGGTAGTAAATTCTATAGGGTGTGATGCTATTGACTGAAAATGCCAGAAAATGATCTCTGCTAACGTTTCTTGAGCAGACTAGTCCTAATAGCCTATCCTATTTGGAGGGTATGGATTTGAATAAATGGTTGACATAGTAACTAAAACAAGTGTACCGGCATTTTTTACTTAGTGACAAGGGAAAAACCCATCTGATGTCTGCAGTCCATTTTTAATTTTTCATTCTGCAGAGATGATAACCCCACTTTTCTTTTTTCCATAGTGGATGATTTTCCTTTAAATCCTGGCAGTATTAGAATTGTAAATATAAATGATAGAGTATCAAATATTATCATAGCCTTATTATGTTTTTGTTAAATCTAGAAATGAAATTTTTTGTAATAATTTGGTCAATCCTTTTCATTTGATGTTTGGTTTTAGAGTATTCGGCCAGGTTGTGCTTGATTGCAATTAAATGTACATTTGAGTGATCTTTTAGAAATTGTAATTTCTTAGGTCAAAAGTTATAAATTTTTTTATAATATTAAAGAGTCTTAAGTTACATTTATAGTTTAAAGTTTAATATTAGAGTTACTAAAGTTACTTCAGTACTCTAGCAAATTGCTAACTGGAGTAAATTGAAATACTTCAAAAGAAAGTTACTGGGTTTATACATGAGATGTAGTTGAAAATGTTTGAAATAATTTAATTAAGTTTAATGGTAGAAATTGTTACAAAATTTTAGTTTATGTTCGGCTGATCACATATTAATCAAAAGCTTCCTTGTGAGAGACTTTTAAAATTTTCCCAATTTATGAAAAGAAATAATGAAGAAAATGTCAGATAACTTAAAATTTGAACTTAAAACCTTAAGTAAAATAGGCCTGTGAATTTGTGAAGTTGTTAAATTAATATTAATTTGAAAACTTCAAATAGCTATAACTAAGTTTTTTCAGGCACATAAGTTACCCTGAAGTCACCAAAACTTTGCATACACAAATACTTTTTTTAGGGGAAACATGCTGATACTTCATTTTAAAAAATAATAATAATATTAACTTAAAACAAAGTCACATATAAAAACTAAATAATCTGCACTTTCAAACTCCTTCTTCCCGTGTAGTGTATCAATTTGTATTTTTTACTTGCTGCTAATATAAAAAATGCATATTTATGTATATGTAGTTAAAATTTATTTTCTCTTTTCCTTTAAACCATATTTCTTTGGACAAAGACCTTAAACAATTCACAGAAGAATTAGAAGTGGTCAATAAATATGTAAAAATGCTCAAATTCCCCTTTAATTAATAAGTACATTAAGATAACCACATAATAATATAAATATATATTGTGATAACTACCTATGTCGATTTGGCAATCATTTAATACACACTGTTGGCAAAATTAGTAATGTGAAATCAGCATTCACATACATGGATGATGCCATTGCAGAAAACTCTCATGCAGATAGTTGGCAATATGTCTTTAATAGCTTATTATATCCACAATCTTTGATCTAGTGATTCTGCTTCTAAATATATATGGACACAGATATTCATCACAGTCCCACTTATGAAATTAAAAAATTAGGGCCGGGCACGGTGGCTCACACCTGCAATTCCAGCACTTTGGGAGGCTGAGGCGGGCGGATCATGAGGTCAGGAGATCGAGACCATCCTGGCTAACATGGTGAAACCCCATCTCTACTTTAAAAAAAAAACAAAAAAACAAAAAAATATAGCCAGGCATGGTGGCGGATGCCTGTAGTCCCAGCTACTTGGGAGGCTGAGGCAGGAGAATAGTGTGAACTCGGGAGGTGGAGCTTGCAGTGAACTGAGATCACGCTACTGCACTCCAGACTGGGCAACAGAGGAAGACTCTGTCTCAAAAAAAAAAAAAAAAAAAAAAAAAAAAAAAAAAAAATGTGGATGAATCCAATGTCAAAAGAAAGTACTCATTAAAAAATAGTGTTTACCTTTGGTGAATACTGCTATTAAAAACTATTTTCAAAGAGTAATGGCATAGGGATGGGATATGCTTATTGCAAAACTAAGACATAAACCTATATATAAATCTCTATATATGTAACCCATATATAAACCTAAATAAACATGTTTCTAATTAAATGTCTAACATAGGGATATATTTGTAAGGTATAAAAGAAAACAAGAAAGTATTACAACATAATTGCAATATCTCAGTATGGTGGAATTACTGGCAAAGGTTATTTTTTCTTAAGCTTCTCTTATATCTATGTTTTCTTCAATGAGCATGAATTACTTTCACATATGGATATTTAATTAATTTATTTATACATTGCATTTACTAATTTATGACTAGGTCTCTTTTATCTGTAATGCGCCATATTTATTTTCTTGCTGTTTGGTTGATGTGTTTTTAAATTATATAGTTAATCAGTTTGGGGAGTAAAATAAGAACACACTTTTCAGGTTTCAACAAAGTAGCCTTGCACTAGACTACACTGCAAAGTAGAAATAATTTGAAAGTTTACTAAAAAAAGAATGAGAACACTAAAAGTATGAAAAAAAAATCAATCCAAATATGTTTGTAAAAAGACTTAAAATCTTGGACTTGTGAGAATTTTGGAGAATATTTTTTAAAAACTGACCATCCAAATAAAACATGTTTGTCTGGGATGCAAATTCATAAACAGAATGGTTGTAAGAAGTGAGAAAGACATGAGTCTTTGTTTGCTTTGATATTATTTTTAACACATTGAAATATTCCAGTAAGTGATTTGAATTGCAATTTAGGAACCGAGTCAACAAAATAAATATGACAATTTGATGCCATTTGAGGATATTGGCATTTTATAAAAGAAATTGTCTTGTAGAGCAGATGATGGTTCTGGCTCAGGTTGCATCTCTTTTTCTTCTTTTTCTCCCCCTGGATGTAGATTGTTGCTGCTAGGTTCAAAGCACTCTTGCCAACTCTAACACCATGGCAATAATTAAAAGGTGGAATTAATGAAATACTGCAAGGTAATAGAGGCTTTCAAAACTGTTTAGGACACAAGAAAATGCTTGTACAGGTGATTAGGAGCAGGAACATACAAATATATCATGCTAATTTGGCAATTTTCAGAATTATTTTAGAACCTTGCCAGAAGCTCATCAACCTGTGTTCCCATTTCACTACAGTGTCAGGCCACAGTGGTTGCTCCACTTCTACTTGGGCATTTCTAGCACCAGAGAACTTTCAAACTCGTGGTGGTTCTTAACTTGGGGTCACGAACTCCATAGTAGTACATAAATGAGTGTCAGGAATTAACACCGTGAAACTATATGCAAATATATTTATATGTAGGTTAAGGTCCATGCCTTAATCAGATTCTCAAAAGTGTCTGTGACTTCAAAATAATTAAGATGTTCTCACTCATAAGTGGGAGTTGAACAATGGAACTCGTGAACACACGGAGGGGAACATCACACACCAGGGCCTGTTGGGAGATGAGGGCAAGGGGAGGGAGAGCATTAGGACAAATACCTAATACGTGCGGGGCTTAAAACCTAAATGACGGGTTGATGGGTGCAGCAAACCACCATGGCACATGTATACCTATGTAACAAACCTGCATGTTCTGCACATGTATCCCGAAACTTAAAGTAAAATAAAAAATAAGTAAAATAAAAAAGAATCATTACAGAGCTAGCGAATTATATTTTCAAACAGCTCAAATGATTGAAAAATCAGATAAAATGGTATTACAATAATAATTTCTACCTCTCTATCCTAAAAAAAAAAACCTCTCAACAACACAGTCTTATTATTCAACCTGATTATAACCCTATAAATAAAATAGGTTATATACTCTTGAAATCTCTTCCACTCTAAACACCCCCATTTTCTTAATCGTTTCCTTTTTTGATGACTGGTTGCTCTACTATTATGTCTACTCTTTTTATACATGCTCAAATTTATTGCTTCCTGAAGGATGGCTCCCCAGATTGCAATTTTCAGGTGTGATCTAAACCATGCACACCAAAAAGGACTAAATTTCCCCTATTCTGCACGTTACTCTTATAGAGAAACATTTATGTTTTGGAGGGAGCCATAACAAATGTTTGTTTGTTTGTTTGTTTTTTTTTTTTTTTGAGAAACAGCAGTCTGTTTTAATGAAAATTTCATATTCTCCATCAATAAATCATAAACTAAAGAGAACTCAACATAAGCCACAATATTCCTTGCCTGTCTGTGTAAGGGGTTACTTGGCAGAGGGTTCCACTTGGGAACTGGGAAGATTCTGGAATTCTGCAGGGTCCAAGAGTTCAGGCTGGTGAGGACCAAAGGGGTCCGGCCCCAATGGGAATGCCTCAGCCTCCCGAGTAGCTGGGAATACAGGCTCCCGCCACCACACCCGGCTAATTTTTTGTATTTTTAATAGAGGCGGAGTTTCACCGTGTTAGCCAGGATGGTCTTGATCTCCTGACCTCGTGATCCACCCACCTCGGCCTCCCAAAGTGCTGGGATTACAGGCTTGAGCCACCGCACCCGGCCGGGGTGCTTTTGCTTGATCACCACGCTGTTCTGGTTTCTGAAAGCTGCCTCGCAGGGTGGTGGATCCCTTAGAGGTAAAGTTCATATGGGGCCTCTGTGTTACAAATGTTTATCCTCTTTGAAAGTCAAATGATTTTTGCATGTGTTCAGATACAATATTTGCTACATTCCATAAAGTATACTAAAATTTTGCATCCCCCATTCCTATGCCTGCATCCCACACCTCCTGAATCTACTCATTTCTATGACTGAGACATTGGATTGTTTGACACTCACCCTCTGTTGAAGTAGTCCTGTGCTTGCTTTTGACTTTTCATTCAGGCTAGGCTAGGTTCCCTGTTTAAGTCCTTCAGTGCTAATATAACTAACTCTCCCAAATTTCTCAGTCTGGCATAGAGAGAAATATAAGTCATACAGACGTAAAACACTGATGTTAAAATCTTAGATCTATCACTTCTTACTTCTATGATCTTGGACCATTTAGTCAAGATCTTAAAGGAGGAAGATGAATTATCTTGAAAAGCGTATTAATCAAATGCAATTTTGCAATCTTGCTTGTGTCCTGATTTCAATGAACTAACTCAAAGAAGACATTTATAAAACAATTGGGAAATTTTAGGTGTGACAATCCTATTTTGGATATTTTTAAAGGGCCCTTAACTCTTAGAGATGTATACTAAACTATATGCAGATAATACAACATTTATGATTTCCTTTAATATAATTCAGTGGAACTGTGGCTACATGAGTAGACGAGACAGGATTTACCATGTTGATAAGTTTTGAAGCTGGTCAATAGGTAAGGGAAATTCATTATACTATTTTATCCACATTTGTATTTTAAGACATTTCTACGATAGTAAAGTCCAAATTTTAAAAAGAGAAAAAAATTACTTTTAGCTCTTTGAGTTGAACAAAATTAGCTTACACTTCAATAAAAAAGTCACTAGAATTACTTTATTATTCCTAAATCCCTGGCATTTCCTCAGAGACATGAAAAGTCAGAAAAACAATTCCAGCTTCTAAAGTTTCAATTTCCTTATTGGGTCTCAGGATTTTTTTTAAAGTATCTTCTTTCTTTCAATTTGTGCTATAGACTGGTTCAAGGCTTTCTAGCTGAAGTACAACAGATATTTAGATACTGCCTATGCAGAATATGCTTGTTATACCAACTTGGAGAAGAGCAAGTCTTATTTTATACCTGTTTCAACCCTTAGAGTCCCCTTGTACAAATTAGAAAAAAAGTGGTCTTTCCTCTGATGGAGGCAATTTGTTTGGGCTGCACCGTTTGTTGATCCCTCAACTAGATGTTATTGTGCAGTGAATAAATTAGGTTTTTGTGATAGCCTTGGAATTGTAGAATCATTCCTTTATCTTCCAAATTCTACTGGCAGTTAAACTGAGTTTGTTTTGTTTTGTTTTGTAGAAAATTACTGGTTTACTACACCCTCCTTCTTCACAGATACTGCTGATACAAATTACTTTTAAGCTCTTACTAGATGACTCTTCTATCCATATCACATGCAGTCTTCCTCTTCACGTAAACTAGTGCACTGCAACGTAGCCATTTCTTCCACACATTTGTAAAGGGATAGAGAACAATCTACATCTTTTAAAAACAAAACTTTTTATTTTGAAATAGTTTCACTTACATTTTTTTCCAATGCCAACATCTTACAAAGCTATAGAACAATATTACAACCAGTATATTGACATTGACACAATACACCAAGCTTACTGAGATTGCCCCAGTTTTCCTTGTACTCATTTGTGTATGTGTACTTAGTTCTATGCAATTTTATCACATGTAAATTAACCTACAAATTTTCATCTGTATTATCTTGTAGATACTGTCTTAAACTATTGTAAAATAATAGCTAACATGTATTTACTATTTATTATACACCCAACAGTTTTCTAAGCATTTCACATATATTAACTAACTCAACACTCAGAACAAGCTTAGAAGGCAGACACCATTATCTCTATTTTATAGATAAAAACACCTGATGTACGGAGTTAAGTAGCTCACCCCTGTATCACGTAGCAAACTATGGGCAAATCTAAAGCCTGCATTAAGCAGTCTGATCCATTGTCTGCACTCTTAATCTCTATGTTGTACTCTCTGACAAATAAGTTCATTTTCAGCTCTTCCATGTCTTCAAAATGGACAGTAAGTGAGCATTTTTTGAGTCAATACCTCTACTCAGTACATTATCTAATTCTACCACAGAAAAGCTACTTTTTTCTGTCTCTGACTTCAGGTCATAACCTGGCCGCCCCACCTAGTAATGTATCCTAGTTTGCTAGTGTGGCATGAAAATTAAACGCAAGCAGGCATGTCACCTGTCTAGCACAGTGCTGGAGAGAGAATGAGTTATTTGCCTTCTTTTCCCCTTGCATCTATTATTTTTTCTTCATTTTACCACAGGTAGGTTCTGCCCATGTCACCATATGCCTGAACTCCTATTAGATATTAAATTCAGACATTCAGACACTGTTCATATCCATACTGCAACAGGCTGTGGTCTTCTTAACCTTCCTCCAGCCTCTTCCAGCCCTGTCTCCACTGTCAGTCTCCCATTGGCAGGTATTCTCCTCAAGCACTGGCATACTATTTCCTAAATCTGCACTTTACCACCCCGCAATTGGCACTGTAGTGTCTTCTCAATCGTTGACTATCTACTTTTATTTATTTCCTCACTTACTTATTTGTACATAAAATGGTAGGACCTTTCTTTGTAAAAAGCATAGGAAAAATTCATTATGTAAGAGAGACTGGAAAAAATATATGTTCTCCGGAATCTCATTGGCTCAAAGCCTCTGTACTGTGGAGCAAGCTTGGAAACACCTCTGCTTGTATTTACTGTACTTTTCCAGCATGATTTTCTACAGCTTGTTTCACTGATTTAGACACTCCCATTTTTTTTTTTCATATTCCTACTCTTATTGCCACAATTGTTCATTTTATGCTTTGATTCATACTTTTAATCCTTGTCTGGAATGGTCTCCTTCCCTCTCTCCATATTTGCAAATCTTACTTATTCTTTAAACAAACTCTACGAGGTTTTCTAAGAAACTGCCTCCATTCTTCACTCCATCACCATCCCTTATTCTCTTCACCGGCATGTCTTTAGCTGCTATTGCCTCACCACTCATTTGGGATTTAATAATAGTATGTTGCTTCATTGGAATTTATTGCTGCTGATGGTCTCTCTGTGCCATTGTAAGCTTTTGAAAGGCATTGCCACTTTCTCAGAGTCCCATCTTCACCACTAAGAAATCTTAGACAAAGTACTTCTTTGTATTCCCATAGCAGTTAGCACAGCATACTAAAAGTCTACTCAGATGTTTTGCTGACTGAATTACTGAAATGTGTACAGCATCACAGCAGAAGGTATAAAAATTATATGATGTACTCAATATTTAAGAAGAACAACTTTTGGGTTGCCTTAGAAGCAAGCAAATTATTCTTATCAGTCTCATAGTTCTTTTATCATCAATAAACCTATTTATATCTACTGCTTTAGATGGAAACTTTAGTTAATAATTTTTTTTTTGTCTTTGACTACATACATAGGACTATTGCAAATGACATGTAAGTAGAAATTAAATAGATGAACCTATATATACACACAAACACACAAACAACTAAATTTGGAAAAAAATATACAAAATATGTAATCCTGTGAGACACTATATATTGACTGGGTAGACAGAGTCTATATTTATAGTAGAACTAGAATAGGTGGTAAACAAAACTCCATAGAAGGATGGATAAGTTGATTTTTTTCTAAGTATTGTATGCCTATAAATTAGACCCAAAACTAATGAATGTTTATGCTTATGCTGATTCTTTGTGACAACCTTCTTCCATAAGAAATCTATAGAAAAATGTATATTACATACTTATTATATACATAATTATATGCTTTCTATATTTAGATAATATTACACCTCATTTTTATATATAAACAGGGTCAAGAGACCATAGCGTATTAGGTAAAGAAAGAAAACTTCGGGCCGGGTGCGGTGACTCAAGCCTGTAATCCCAGCACTTTGGGAGGCCGAGACGGGTGGATCACGAGGTCAGGAGATCGAGACCATCCTGGCTAACACGGTGAAACCCCGTCTCTATTAAAAAATACAAAAAACTAGCTGGGCGAGGTGGCGGGCGCCTGTAGTCCCAGCTACTGGGGAGGCTGAGGCAGGAGAATGGCGTGAACCCGGGAGGCGGAGCTTGCAGTGAGCTGAGATCCGGCCACTGCGCTCCAGCCTGGGCGACAGAGCGAGACTCCGTCTCAAAAAAAAAAAAAAAAAAAAAAAAAAAAGAAAGAAAGAAAAATTCAGTTGCCTTCTATTCAAATATCTTCTATTGTTGGTGAATCATTTTTAAAATCCTGTTTTGAGGTACAAATTCACACCATTTTTCTTCAGAAAAAGTAATTTCGTGGAAAATTTTGTCTTTATCATCAGAAGTGTTTTATTAATACTGTTGGTCTTTAAGACCTTAAAGTTATAGTTAAAGGTGTAGTTATAATAATCAGTCACAATTTTAAAGTGACACTTCAAAAAGCCTGAGGTTAAGAGTGGATTTCAAATAAAAGAGGTGTATGTGATATTGATATATAGATGAGGAGGATAGGTAAACACCTATATTTTGTATAATATTCTAGAAGAATAAATTATTTTTGTGACTTTATCTTAAAGGAATGAATTCCATAAAGAGCAGAAGGGATAGCCAACAAAACTTGCCTATCACACCCTTTTTCTAGTCTAGGAATTAGACCAAGACTATTTGGAAGGGCTGGGTGGTAAATGAGTAAATGCCATTGTTCTTGCAATAAATATAAGGGAAGGTTTCACTAACAAGGTTGTGCACTGATTTTCTATGGTCAGGTCTACTTGAGGTATTTGATATGAATCAACGTTTAGTAAGTTTCCTAGTTTAAGTGGATTGGATAATTGGAGAAAATGACCAGATTACATAAGACAGGGGTATAATTTAGGATAAAGGAAGTGGAACAAATGTAGCATCTGAATAACTCAAATTGCTAAGCTACAATAGAATAAAAAAAATAAAGTCCCTTAGAGAGGAAATATAATAATGTGGTCCAGCACATGGGCTCTGGGATCTGACTGGCTGTTCTACTTACAGCTGTGCAATTCCAGGCACACTACTCAAGCCTTGAGCTTTATTGTCCTCCTTTGTGAAATGTGATAATAATATGTCTATTTCACATAATTGTTATCAGATATCTACTAGTTTTGCCCAGAATCATTCACCCTATTATAGGCATCCCCGCTTTCCCTTTTAGCCTATGTGTTCATAAGCAGTATGTGATTTTATCTGGACAATTATGAAATTTCATTTTTTTGGAGGGGGTGTGTGATTGGTTCAAAGACATTGACATTCTTCAGTCAAAGCAAAAGCGAGACATCTTCTTTTCCACCAGACTGGAACCTAAAAGACGTAGCAGTGAAGCTTCCAGAATCCCTCTTGCTGGAAAAAATATGAGAACAAAAATGGAGGAGAGCAAAGCCCATGGATAGAAAGAGATAGGATATTGTTTTAACTCCTCAATTTAGCAGTTTGTGAAACAAGCCCTATCATACTTTTAGTTATTTTTAAACAACAAATTTTTCTTTTTCTTCAGCTTAAGAAAACTTGAGTTGGGTCTTCTGACACCTGAAACAGAATGCTGACTATATGGGGTTTAAATTATATATATGTATAATATATTAATATATACATATTTATTATATGTGTGTGTGTGCACATGAGTGTGTAATTACATATATATTTCATGTGGATATATAAATTCCATGTAGATATCTATATATATCAATGTATCCATATCCCAGTTCCTAAAATCTACTGGTGCTCAGAAATATAATGAACACTTGTGTATTCATTACATTCTAGATATTTTTCAAATGGCTTCAGATAAGTATGTAATTCTTCTGACCTTATCAGGCAGAGTATATGAGTTATCTATTGCTGCATAAAATATTACACCAAAACTTGTATTTATTATTTCATAATTCTGTAAGTGAGAAATTAGGGAGAGCAGCTTATTTGAGTAATTCTGACTCATGGTCTCTCATGCTTCATTTCAGCCAAAATGTTATTTAAGGCAGCAAATCTCTGAAGGGTTGACTGAGACTCTAGTATCGACTTCTAAGATGAAATAGTGGTTGAAAAATAAAGACAGACAGAAGCTTCAATGTCTTTTATGCTCAGAAACACTATGCCATTTACACAATATTCTTTTGGTTACTCAAGTCAGTCTATTCAGTGTAGGAGGGAACTAGATGAGAACCTGAATACTAGAAGGCAGGGACCATTGGGGGTCATTCTGGAGGCTGGCTACCATATGAGGTACCTCCATTTTATAAATGAGAAAATTAAGGCTTAGAATATTTAAGCAATTCATCCAAGGTTGCATAGCTATTAAGTGGTGCCATTATTACATAATTATAATGTATTCAGCAACTCATCTTCCTTCATGAATAGATGTAAAATTATAGAATGTAAAACTTCTTTAATGTTTCTATCACTTGAATTCTGAAATAGGTTTTTGTTTTAAAACTATAACAAATATTAATTAGGCTAAAAGCAATATGTCATCGCAAAAGACTTCTTCAAAGCGCTTATACATATATTACGGCATTTTGAACAACAGCACTGGGTTCTAAAATAGAATGCATTTTTGTTTTTAGGAATCTTTCAAAATTTGTTTTAATTCAACAAAATATACTAAGTGGTAATATTGCAACCTTGCTCCTTCTTTCATTTTGCTGTAAGTTTCCATTTTAATGCTTTCATATTAATTTACTTTGATAAACAGTGAAGTTAGAAGTCTTAACCCAGTTCATAAACTTTCTTCTTCTCTCCACCTCCACCCCTGGTAATGACAGTTTTATTCTCTATCTCTGTATATTCAACTTTTTTTATGATTCTACATATAAATGAGATAATGCAATATTTTTGTCTGTGGCTTGTTTCACTTTGCATAATGTCCTTCAGGTTCGTCCATTTTTTAGCAAATGGCAGGATCTCTTTTTAGAGGCTAAATAATATTCCATTTGTGTGTATTATATATAGTTGATTCTGTATCTTCATTATTGTGAATACAGCTGCAATGAACATGGAAATGCAGGCATTCTTACAAAGTGGTGTAAATATGCTCCTTTAGTGTAAAAATATAGTCCTTTGTGTATATACCCAGAGGAAGGATTGCTAGATCATACAGTAGTTCTATTTTTAATTTCTTTAGAACCCAATCTACCTTCCCACTAACAGTGTATGGAGGTTCCTTTTTCATCACACCCTCACCAACACTTGTGATCTCTTGTCTTTTTGAGGATGCCCATCCTAACACATGTGAGGTGATATCTCATAGTGGTTTTAATTTGCATTTCCCAGATGACTAGTGATGTTGAATGCCTTTTCATGTACCTGTTGGCCTATTTATTTACTTATTTATTTATTTATTTATTTATTTATTTATTGAGATGGAGTTTCACTCTTGTTGCCCAGGCTGGAGTGCAATGGTGCAATCTCGGCTCACCACAACCTTGGCCTCCCAGGTTCAAGTGATTCTCCTGCCTCAGCCTCCCAAGTAGCTGGGATTACAGGCATGTGCCACCACGCCCAGCTAATTTTGTATTTCTAGTAGAGATGGGGTTTCTCCATTTTGGTCAGGCTGGTCTCCAACTCCTGACCTCAGGTGATCCATGCGCCTCGGCCTCCCAAAGTGTTGGGATTATAGGCATAAGCCACCACTCCTGGCCTTGTTGGCCATTTTTATTTCTTATTTGGAGAAATGTCTACTTATGTCCTTTGCCCATTATTTAATCAGGTTATTTGTTTTTTTCCTAAGGAGTTGTATGAGTTCTTTACAAATTTTGGATATTGATCCTTTATCAGATATGTAGTTTGCAAATATTTTTTCCAGTCCATAGGCTGCCTTTTCATTTTGTTGATTGTTTTCTTTGCTGTGCAGAATGTAGTCTCATTTATTTTTGTTTTCTTTTATAACCTGAGCTTTTATTGTATGATATTCAAAAAAATCATCGCCAAGGTCAATGCCAAGGGGCATTTCCTCTATGTTTTCTTTTAGGAGTTTTATGGTTTTAGGTTTTACATTTAGGCATTTTATTCATCTGAGTTCATTTTTGTATATGGTGTAAGGCAGTTCAATTTCATTATTTTGCATGTGGAAAACCAGTTTTCCCAGCATCATATATTGAAGAGACTATGATTATACTTTCATGGATAACTATATATGGTATATGGTATCCTATTTTCCTGCCCTTACCAATGGTATTTCATTCACCACTGTCCTTGAGCTAAAATGTTCTCTTAACCATCAAGTCTATAATTCTTCCTCCAGAGTATCTGTAGGGTTTACTGTTTCCTTTCTATTTTCATGGCCAGAATTTCAATAGACACTCTAATAACTTCGGCAATTTTCTGCTGGATGTTTGCATTAAATGCCCCAAACATTTATTTAGTAGGAATTGTGAAAATTTGGAATTATGGGATCTTGCACAGACAAGTTTTGTTAACAATTAAATAATCACTTATTGGCCTTTTGGCTAAGATCAGGTTTAACAATGAAATTGCAATGTGTTTTAGTAAAAATCATTAGGCTACATGGAGAGCAAAAGGTTAGTATAGATGTTCTCATCTATGAGGCATAATTAAAAGTTGTTTATTGAAGCCATATGAATGGATATTTTTTCCCAATGGTTACTGAACTTAATGTTTTCCACAGAATGTAACTTTTTTAATTGAAAGAGTCTATAATTGGTTTCATCAATTTAGGAAAGCGCCTTGCTTAAAACACAGTTAATGTAACTCAGTGCAGTAAAATAATTAATATTTTTTGAGATACACTTCTTAACTCTAGTAATAAAATTTAATGTTTAGGGCAAAGCAGAACAGAATAATTTTTTAAAATCCTTATAAGATTATTTTTCTTTTGATGTCCAAAATGACCTCCACATATTTTCTAGAAATCTTGCAATTTGAAATTGCTATTATCTTTGGCTCTAATTTAACCAGTAAACTAGTTACCCTGAATTCTAAGATACTTATGATAGACATGTGGCTTGTGAAGTATATCCTCTGTTTTGAGGGTTATAGTTTTTGTGGAAAGAACTAGTATTCCGGGATATTTTCTTGCCTTGGTTTAAGAAGATAACCTTAGAGTAATTAAGTCATAGTTTGGGGTGGAGAGGAGGTAGAAGGGAGACATTAAAACCAATGAAAACACAGCTGACCAAATTACTTTGGCTATTTGATGTAGCAGATACAACAAATTAAAAAGTGATGATTTACAACACTATACACTTTACAGTCCAAGAGGGTTTGATATTCAGATTAATGAAGCTGTAAAGATAAATTGCTACCTACATGCTTCTCCACTTTTCAAATATGAAATACTTTAAAAACTGAAGTATAATTGTGGACTATAGTCTTTCTGTGAACATTAATAAAAGTTTGGCCAAACCTAAATTATGCTTTCCACAACCTTTTTAAAGTCAAATGAAAACAAAACAAACCTCAACCAATTATAGTAACTGTGTGTGTAGCAGGTTTACAAATATATGATACATTTTGACAGCTGTTTTTTACTGGAATCCTGTCAAGACAATCACTAAATATTTTGGAATGCTTAACATGGGAGAATGCTAAATTTGTTAACTGCTTCAGCCACTGGAGGCCCCAGAGTTGGAAAGTGCCTCTTGGTTGTCACAGTGCTACCTACCGATGCTTGAAGGATTGCTATATTGCTACCAATGCTTAAATCCGGGTGACACTTTCTGTAACTTGGATTCTCCAGTAATTAATGCAAAATAATTACTTTAAATGTAATCACACCCTGTTCAAAATACTTAAACCATTTGTGCAAACAAATGTATCCTTCTGATACACTTGGTCAATAAGATGGAAAAAGATGATATTCAGAGATTTGTCCCAATAAAATGGGTTGAATGATTAGAAAATCATACTCCCAAACTTATTAATAACAGAATGTTCTCAAGATACAGGAGGAAATAAATGAAAGTATACTGTGCTGATCCTTGACTTTGGTACTCTCAAAAGTAGCTTAGATAATGCAATAAAGTCTTATCTCCTGGGCTGTGCATGGAATTTGTGTGTGTGTGTGTGTGTGTATATATATATATAAAATAATATATGTATAATATAATATATATAGTAAATATGCAATATCCACATATATCCATGTGGTTAATCTCAATTTCCCTTTCGTTGTTGTTAATGTTGTGTGTGTTTTACTTAGAATTAAGTTAATCTGAATCTTAGTAAAAATCACCTTTTCCTATCCTTCTACCCCTTTTCTTCCCCCTTTTTACTCTAATTCAGTCACCATTCTTTTTTTTTCTTTTTTTTTTTTTAATTATTATTATACTTTAAGTTCTAGGGTACATGTGCATAACGTGCAGGTTTGTTACATATGTATACTTGTGCCATCTTGCTATGCTGCACCCATCAACTCGTCAGCACCCATCAACTCGTCATTTACATCAGGTATAACTCCCAATGCAATCCTTCCCCCCTCCCCCCCGCCCCCCTCCCCATGATAGGCCCCAGTGTGTGATGTTCCCCTTCCCGAGTCCAAGTGATCTCATTGTTCAGTTCCCACCTATGAGTGAGAACATGTGGTGTTTGGTTCTCTGTTCTTGTGATAGTTTGCTAAGAATGATGGTTTCCAGCTGCATCCATGTCCCTACAAAGGACACAAACTCATCCTTTTTTATGGCTGCATAGTATTCCATGGTGTATATGTGCCACATTTTCTTAATCCAATCTGTCACTGATGGACATTTGGGTTGATTCCAAGTCTTTGCTATTGTGAATAGTGCCAAAATAAACATACGTGTGCATGTGTCTTTATAGCAGCATGATTTATAATCCTTTGGGTATATACCCAGTAATGGGATGGCTGGGTCATATGGTACATCTAGTTCTAGATCCTTGAGGAATCGCCATACTGTTTTCCATAATGGTTGAACTAGTTTACAATCCCACCAACAGTGTAAAAGTGTTCCTATTTCTCCACATCCTCTCCAGCACCTGTTGTTTCCTGACTTTTTAATGATTGCCATTCTAACTGGTGTGAGATGGTATCTCATTGTGGTTTTGATTTGCATTTCTCTGATGGCCAGTGATGTTGAGCATTTTTTCATGTGTCTGTTGACTGTATGAATGTCTTCTTTTGAGAAATGTCTGTTCATATCCTTTGCCCACTTTTTAATGGGGTTGTTTGTTTTTTTCTTGTAAATTTGTTTGAGTTCTTTGTAGGTTCTGGATATTAGCCCTTTGTCAGATGAGTAGATTGCAAAAATTTTCTCCCATTCTGTAGGTTGCCTGTTCAGTCTGATGGTAGTTTCTTTTGCTGTGCAGAAGCTCTTTAGTTTAATGAGATCCCATTTGTCAATTTTGGCTTTTGCTGCCGTTGCTTTTGGTGTTTTAGACATGAAGTCTTTGCCCATGCCTATGTCCTGAATGGTACTACCTAGGTTTTCCTCTAGGGTTTTTATGGTATTAGGTCTAACATTTAAGTCTCTAATCCATCTTGAATTAATTTTCGTATAAGGAGTAAGGAAAGGATCCAGTTTCAGCTTTCTACTTAAGGCTAGCCAATTTTCCCAGCACCATTTATTAAATAGGGAATCCTTTCCCCATTTCTTGTTTCTCTCAGGTTTGTCAAAGATCAGATGGCTGTAGATGTGTGGTATTATTTCTGAGGACTCTGTTCTGTTCCATTGGTCTATATCTCTGTTTTGGTACCAGTACCATGCTGTTTTGGTTACTGTAGCCTTGTAGTATAGTTTGAAGTCAGGTAGCGTGATGCCTCCAGCTTTGTTCTTTTGACTTAGGATTGTCTTGGAGATGCGGGCTCTTTTTTGGTTCCATATGAACTTTAAAGCAGTTTTTTCCAATTCTGTGAAGAAACTCATTGGTACCTTGATGGGGATGGCATTGAATCTATAAATAACCTTGGACAGTATGGCCATTTTCGCGATATTGATTCTTCCTATCCATGAGCATGGTATGTTCTTCCATTTGTTTGTGTCCTCTTTTATTTCACTGAGCAGTGGTTTGTAGTTCTCCTTGAAGAGGTCCTTTACATCCCTTGTAAGTTGGATTCCTAGGTATTTTATTCTCTTTGAAGCAATTGTGAATGGAAGTTCATTCATGATTTGGCTCTCTGTTTGTCTGTTACTGGTGTATATGAATGCTTGTGATTTTTGCACATTAATTTTGTATCCTGAGACTTTGCTGAAGTTGCTTATCAGCTTAAGGAGATTTTGGGCTCAGACAATGGGATTTTCAAATATACAATCATGTCATCGGCAAACAGGGACAATTTGACTTATTCTTTTCCTAACTGAATCCCCTTGATTTCTTTGTCTTGCCTGATTGCCTTAGCCAGAACTTCCAACACTATGTTGAAAAGGAGTGGTGAGAGAGTGCATCCCTGTCTTGTGCCAGTTTTCAAAGGGAATTTTTCCAGTTTTTGCCCATTCAGTATGATATTGGCTGTGGGTTTGTCATAAATAGCTCTTATTATTTTGAGGTACATTCCATCAATACCAAATTTATTGAGCGTTTTTAGCATGAAGAGCTGTTGAATTTTGTCAAAAGCCTTTTCTGCATCTGTTGAGATAATCATGTGGTTCTTGTCTTTGGTTCTGTTTATATGCTGGATTATGTTTATTGATTTGCAAATGTTGAACCAGCCTTGCATCCCAGGGATGAAGCCCACTTGATCATGGTGGATTAGCTTTTTGATGTGCTGCTGGATCCGGTTTGCCAGTATTTTATTGAGGATATTTGCATCGATGTTCATCAGGGATATTGATCTAAAATTCTCTTTTTTTTGTTGTGTCTCTGC
Source organism: Chlorocebus sabaeus (assembly GCF_047675955.1). Taxonomy (NCBI): domain Eukaryota; kingdom Metazoa; phylum Chordata; class Mammalia; order Primates; family Cercopithecidae; genus Chlorocebus; species Chlorocebus sabaeus. Next base: position 32,143,970 of record NC_132910.1, read on the forward strand.
CAGGCTTTGGTATCAGGATGATGTTGGCCTCATAAAATGAGTTAGGGAGGATTCCCTCTTTTTCTATTGATTGGAATAGTTTCAGAAGGAATGGTACCAGCTCCTCCTTGTACCTCTGGTAGAATTCAGCTGTGAATCCATCTGGTCCTGGACTTTTTTTGGTTGGTAGGCTATTAATTATTGCCTCAATTTCAGAGCCTGCTATTGGTCTACTCAGGGATTCAACTTCTTCCTGGTTTAGTCTTGGAAGAGTGTAAGTGTCCAGGAAATTATCCCTTTCTTCTAGATTTTCTAGTTTATTTGCGTAGAGGTGTTTATAGTATTCTCTGATGGTAGTTTGTATTTCTGTGGGGTCGGTGGTGATATCCCCTTCATCATTTTTAATTGCGTCGATTTGATTCTTCTCTATTTTCTTCTTTATTAGTCTTGCTAGTGGTCTGTCAATTTTGTTGATCTTTTCAAAAAACCAACTCCTGGATTCAATGATTTTTTGGAAGGTTTTTTGTGTCTCTATTTCCTTCAGTTCTGCTCTGAACTTGGTTATTTCTTGCCTTCTGCTTGCTTTTGAATGCGTTTGCTCTTGCGTCTCTAGTTCTTTTAATTGTGATGTTAGAGTGTCAATTTTAGATCTTTCCTGCTTTCTCTTGTGGGCATTTAGTGCTATAAATTTCCCTCTACACACTGCTTTAAATGTGTCCCAGAGATTCTGGTATGTTGTATCTTTGTTCTCATTGGTTTCAAAGAACATCTTTATTTCTGCCTTCGTTTCATTATGTACCCAGTAGTCATTCAGGAGCAGGTTATTCAGTTTCCATGTAGTTGAGTGGTTTTGATTGAGTTTCTTAGTCCTGAGTTCTAGTTTGATTGCACTGTGGTCTGAGAGACAGTTTGTTATAATTTCTGTTCTTGTACATTTGCTGAGGAGTGCTTTACTTCCAATTATGTGGTCAATTTTGGAGTAAGTGCTATGTGGTGCTGAGAAGAATGTATATTCTGTTGATTTGGGGTGGAGAGTTCTATAGATGTCTATTAGGTCTGCTTGCTGCAGAGATGAGTTCAATTCCTGGATATCCTTGTTAACTTTCTGTCTCGTTGATGTGTCTAATGTTGACAGTGGAGTGTTGAAGTCTCCCATTATTATTGTATGGGAGTCTAAGTCTCTTTGTAAATCTCTAAGGACTTGCTTTATGAATCTGGGTGCTCCTGTATTGGGTGCATATATATTTAGGAGAGTTAGCTCTTCCTGTTGAATTGATCCTTTTACCATTATGTAATGGCCTTCTTTGTCTCTTTTGATCTTTGATGGTTTAAAGTCTGTTTTATCAGAGACTAGGATTGCAACCCTGCTTTTTTTTGTTGTCCATTTGCTTGGTAAATCTTCCTCCATCCCTTTATTTTGAGCCTATGTATGTCTCTGCATGTGAGATGGGTCTCCTGAATACAGCAGACTGATGGGTCTTGACTCTTTATCCAGTTTGCCAGTCTGTGTCTTTTAATTGGAGCATTTAGTCCATTTACATTTAAGGTTAATATTGTTATGTGTGAACTTGTTCCTGCCATTATGATATTAACTGGTTATTTTGCTCGTTATTTGATGCAGTTTATTCCTAGCCTAAATGGTCTTTACATTTTGGCATGTTTTTGCAATGGCTGTTACCGGTTGTTCCTTTCCATGTTTAGTGCTTCCTTCAGGGTCTCTTGTAAGGCAGGCCTGGTGGTAACAAAATCTCTAATCATTTGCTTATCTGTAAAGGACTTTATTTCTCCTTCACTTATGAGACTTAGTTTGGCTGGATATGAAATTCTGGGTTGAAAATTCTTTTCTTTTCTTTTTTTTATTATACTTTAAGTTCTAGGGTACATGTGCATAACGTGCAGGTTTGTTACATATGTATACTTGTGCCATGTTGCTGTGCTGCACCCATCAAGAATGTTGAATATTGGTCCCCACTCTCTTCTGGCTTGTAGAGTTTCTGCCGAGAGATCTGCTGTTAGTCTGATGGGCTTTCCTTTGTGGGTAACCCGACCTTTCTCTCTGGCTGCCCTTAAGATTTTTTCCTTCATTTCAACTTTGGTGAATCTGGCAATTATGTGTCTTGGAGTTGCTCTTCTCGAGGAGTATCTTTGTGGCGTTCTCTGTATTTCCTGGATTTGAATGTTGGCCTGCCCTACTAGGTTGGGGAAGTTCTCCTAGATGATATCCTGAAGAATGTTTTCCAACTTGGTTCCATTTTCCCCCTCACTTTCAGGCACCCCAATGAGACGTAGACTTGGTCTTTTTACATAATCCCATACTTCTTGCAGGCTTTGTTCATTTCTTTTTCTTCTTTTTTCTTTTGGTTTCTCTTCTCGCTTCATTTTGTTCATTTGATCCTCAAGCACTGATACTCTTTCTTCCAGTTGATCGAGTCGGTTACTGAAGCTTGTGCATTTGTCACGTATTTCTCGTGTCATGGTTTTCATCTCTTTCATTTCGTTTATGACCTTCTCTGCATTAATTACTCTAGCCATCAATTCTTCCACTTTTTTTTCAAGATTTGTAGTTTCTTTGTGCTGGGTATGTAGTTCCTCCTTTAGCTCTGAGAAGTCTGATGGACTGAAGCCTTCTTCTCTCATCTCGTCAAAGTCATTCCCCGTCAAGCTTTGATCCGTTGCTGGCGATGAGCTGCGCTCCTTTGCTGGGGGAGATGCGCTCTTATTTTTTGAATTTCCAGCTTTTCTGCCCTGCTTTTTCCCCATCTTTGTGGTTTTATCTGCCGCTGGTCTTTGATGATGATGGTGACGTACTGATGGGGTTTTGGTGTAGGTGTCCTTCCTGTTTGATAGTTTTCCTTCTAACAGTCAGGACTCTCAGCTGTAGGTCTGTTGGAGATTGCTTGAGGTCCACTCCAGACCCTGTTTGCCTGGGTGTCAGCAGCAGAGGCTGCAGAAGATAGAATATTTCTGAACAGTGAGTGTACCTGTCTGATTCTTGCTTTGGAGTCTTCCTCTCAGGGGTGTACTCCACCCTGTGAGGTGTGGGGTGTCAGACTGCCCCTAGTGGGGGATGTCTCCCAGTTAGGCTACTCAGGGGTCAGGGACCCACTTGAGCAGGCAGTCTGTCCCTTCTCAGATCTCAACCTCCGTGTTGGGAGATCCACTGCACTCTTCAAAGCTGTCAGACAGAGTTGTTTGCATCTGCAGAGGTTTCTGCTGCTTTTGTTGTTTACTGTGCTCTGTCCCGAGAGGTGGAGTCTACAGAGACAGGCAGGTTTCCTTGAGCTGCTGTGAGCTCCACCCAGTTTGAGCTTCTCAGCAGCTTTATTTACCTACTTAAGCCTCAGCAATGGCGGGCGCTCCTCCCCCAGCCTCGCTGCTGTCTTGCTGGGAGATCGCAGACTGCTGTGCTAGCAATGATGGAGGCTCTGTGGGCATGGGACCCTCCCGGCCAGGTCTGGGATATAATCTCCTGGTGTTCCTGTTTGCTTAAAGCGCAGTATTGGGGTGGGAGTTACCCGATTTTCCAGGTGTTGTGTGTCTCAGTTCCCCTGGCTAGGAAAAGGGATTCCCTTTCCCCTTGCGCTTCCCAGGTGAGGCGATGCCTCGCCCTGCTTCAGCTCTCGCTGGTAGGGCTGCAGCAGCTGACCAGCACTGATTGTCTGGCACTCCCTAGTGAGATGAACCCAGTACCTCAGTTGAAAATGCAGAAATCACCGGTTTTCTGTCGCTCGCGCTGGGAGTTGGAGACTGGAGCTGTTCCTATTCGGCCATCTTGCTCCACCCCTCAGTCACCATTCTTTAAGTGTGTTAAGCCATTCTTTAAGCCCACAGAGCTTCAGAGTTTCTAAGAAGCAACTGAGTCAATTCCTTCTTCTCATTTCCTTGTAGTACTTCCTTCTTGGACAGCAAAGTATCTTCCTCACACTACCTAAGAGCGTCCTGAGGAAGCTCAAGGTAACCACGGTTAGTAACAGTTATGTGACCAACAGGAAACACAAGTTTTGCAGAAACATCAATTCCAAGTGCTTTTTATAGTAGGTCCTTTAAGTTACTAGAGCCCCTATGTCAGCACTACATTAAATAAGGCCTAAAATATTTAAGGCATACTGGTAGACTGCAGCCCACCTAATTCTAATTTATCTATTGCCATGCCCTACCTCTGACTTTCACTTTCTAGGAATATCAAACATATGGAGTTTTCCCCTATCTGTTTTTGGTCATGCTATCCGTTCTGCCTGAAAAAAAAATTTATAAATCCTCCCTGACACAGCTGAAGTGTCAGTTTCTCCAGAAATCCCTCTTTCATATCTGTGAGAGAAGTTGCGCATTCCCCTCAAATCCATGTCTGTCTAAGCTACTGGTTCTCAAACTTCAGTGTGCACCAGAACAACCTGGAGGGCTTACTAAAATACAGATTCCTGGGACTCACTCCCTGAGTTTCTGATTCAGTAGGTCTGCAATGGGGCTTGAGATTTTGCATTTCTAGCAAGTCCCTAGGGGATATCGCTGCTGCTAATCTGGGAATTACACTTTGAGAATCATTTTTATTACATTTTTACTAAATGCAGAAAATAAGACTATGTAGACTTCCCCCAACTCCAATGTGAACTCACTGAAGGCAAAGAACCTGGTCTTACCTGTCTTTATTTGTACTTTTAGTCCCTGAGCACAGTGCCTGACTCTGAGTAAGCCATCAATGCTGAAAACTAAAAGTTCATAGGCTTGGGAGTCAGGCAGAAGTAGACCTGTAGCCTTATTTTACCAATATCTAACTGAACTAACTGTTGGATAACTTGGGTAACTAATTTTACCTGTCATGCTTTCAGTTTTGTCATGTCCATTTGAGGATTAAAATGTAGTTTACCCATTGTATCTTGTTATTTTGAGATTAAATTAAATATATTGACATATATATGTATATATGTGTATATATATTGTGTGTGTGTGTGTGTGTGTGTGTGTGAGATAAATCCTCTCTATGGGGTGTGTGTGCATAGTGATAAGCTCATTTGCTAGAACATCCTAAATATTTTTAAATGGTACCTTACTAGAGCTATGAATAAATTTGTTTGAAAAGTTCTTTTCTTCTGTTTGCTAACCATTCTAAGTGCACAGTTTATACTGGCCAGCTTCTCTTGGGGTGAGGGGAAGGGAAGTGAGAGGAAGAGAAAAGCCATTATCCATAAAGGGCAAGAGGACACATAATTGGCCTCCGAAACATAATTTTGTGTGGTAACTGGAAAGTCCTTGTTTATTAAAAGTGGTTTAGGGTTAGACAATATGTTCTTGGGTTTTCAAAGCTTTGCTTGTCATTGGAATGAGTAAGCCTTTAAATTAAGTGTGGTTGACTTAACATAAACATCTGATACTTTCCTCATCTCCCGTATCTGCTCTCTTTGGCACATTGCCAAGTCACTTGAGGGTTGCTGAAATACAGTTCTTGAATAATGTTAACATAAAAGGATGAAGTTATTTTTCCATACATAGGTTATACATATGTGCAAACTAAAATACTAAGGGATTGTGGTTATGAAAAGTCTTTAGTTCTAGGAAATAGAGGTGAATAGCTGTTATCTCCATAAAAATATCTAAGCAGCTCTGTTCTGACCAGTGTTGCTTCAGTCTGCCAGATGTGTAAGATGTTATTGAAGCTGTCCTGACCAGTGCAGTCCTGAAAACTGGGCGTGCCTTTGTAAACATCTTACTCTTAGGTTGCAGTGACTGAAGCACAAAGAAGAAACTGACTTATTAGTATATTTGGGTCAAGGTTGAGGAGGAGAGCAGCATGAAATTGAGAAAGGACTGTTAATTTCAATTAGAACCTATTCTACCTACATTAGATAGCCTCATGAATTTGGGCAAAAGTTAATACTGATACAAAGTTACCCGATATCAAATTACTAAACGATTTTGTTGATATGTTAATAATTATTCTGTTCTAAAGATTTATATAGATAAGTGTTTAATTACCTTTCACATCTATGAGTGAATAAGCAAACTTTATTAGCATGGACTATGTTTAAGTATTTTGACACATATTTATTCTTCACATGGCTTATTTTTATTACTACTTTAGAGATGAGCAAACAGAAGTATAAAATAACAGATTTGCCCAGAAAATAAGTCTTAGGAAGCTGTTTTGAAGACCAACTCTTGACCTCAATTCCAGTATTGAGAACATTTTAATACCTTCTCATCAAACATAAAACTTTATTAATCTGCTCAGATATTTTAAAGCTGTGCTCTTTCCTTAGGTTAGCAATCTAATTTGCTGTCATAGGCCACTCACCTTACATAAATGAAATATGTCTTTATATTCAACCACTAGTAGGCAGACAAATATAAGTGTTAATATATCTACTAGTATTTTCTTACCTTAGTAGGAATCAGTAGGGGACTTGCTCAAGAATATCTAACAAATAAGTCAGAGTTTATTTCACCTTATTTTCACCCCCAAAATCAAAGCAATTCTTGCCCTTCCATGATAATTTCTATTACGGTTCTTTAGTGTGTAAACTGAGATTTAGCACTACTATCATTATTGAAGCATCCCCAAAATTTGCTATTTAAGGGTTTGAAAACCACCCAGTCTACTTTAAATGCATAATTTATTGATATATGAATTGACCTGTGGCAAAATTATGTGCAGTTTCTCCATGTATCCTAGCTCACAGTACCACTTTGAAGTTTCATAGTCAAAAGATAACACAAACAAATTTTACAAACCCTCAAAGGTCTGAAAGTCCCTGTCTTAGTAGTCAGAGCAATTTTCTTTTTTGCAGATACTGGAACCCATCTTGAATCATGCTATGGGCTGAAAGTCTGTGACCTTCCCACCTAAATTCATACGTTGAAATCTTTACTCCCTAAGTGATAGTATTAGGAGGTGAGGTCCTTTGAAAGACAATTACGTCATGACAGTGGAACTGCCATGAATGAGTTTAGTGCCTTTATAAGGAGAGTGCAGAGAGCTAGCTAACTCTCTCTTTTCGTCAGGTAAGGATACAGTAAGTCTGCAGTTTGTAACCCAGAAAAGGGCCACCACCAGGTCCCTACTGTGCTGGCATCCTGATCTTGGAATTTCAGCCCCTAGAACGTGAAAAATAAATGTGTTGTTTATAAGCCATCCAATCTATGGTGCTCTGTTACAGCAGCCCAAACTAATGCAAACCACAATCAGCAGGATATTCATAATGTACTGGGAAAAATTATTTGCTGAAGTTACCATGACTGTTACATGTGAACAAAGAACATTCATTTAATAATTAGAATATAGTATTTTACCCCAATCCTAAATAACAAAAATGATTACCATATTAGAATTCTAATGGGGATATTTATCAATTTATTTTTGAATATATGTTAAACTCTAGACTACATAACTGAGGCTTTGAAAATTTCCAATTATATAATGCCAATCATACATTTTCTTCCCCTAACATCCCCACCAGAAACAAAACAAAGCAAAATAACCTTGTAAGTTTTCAATGACTAGATCTTAACCATCTTCAAAGAAACATGAACACAGTATTAGGGTGAATGCTCTGATTGCAGATTTTATTACTATTCTAGAGAAATAAAATGTTACTTAACAAGTCTCCTTTTGTTCCATGAAAACAAAATTCCCTATTACAGATGGGAAGTTCAGGAAAAATATATAAATCTGTGGTCTTTAAAGTCATGTAGAGTGGATATGAATCTAGCTCTTTTATTTCTTAGCTGGGTAAACTTGGGCAAATATTTAACCTCCTTGACTCTCAGTCAAGAGGTATCATTGGAGATAATGGTGCCTATTCTTACGAGTAGTAGTGAAGATTAAATGAGATAATATGTATAACATATTTAGTACCATTCTTATACATAGGAGGCCCTTAAGAAGATATATTAGCAATTATAGCAATTGTTGAGATACAGCACATTTCAAGAAATTAATTATTTCGATAAGATAGAAGTAAACTTTCCAGGCGTATTGAAGACTTAACACTGAAATCTGAGAATGAGCATCTCATTGATGCAGAGGGAGTAAAATTCATACCGCTTTAACATGCCTTTGCCAACCCCTAAATATGTGCAAGCTGAGTTAGAAAAGAATACAGATCTAGGAATAAAGGTCAATGAGTGAAGATTTCAGAGAGTTAACCTGTATTTTCACTTGCAGAAATGATCAATATAAAATGTAGAATCTCATTGAAAAGGGAAGTTGAGATCATATTCCCTCACAGAATGACATATTGACAGATACACTGAGGAGCAGGAATCAGGGTTATCAAAAATACAAACAACTTCAGCAAATGGGTACTAAATAAAATACACACAAAACCAATTGAAGTGAATAATTCAATGTTATAATAAAATTTATCTGAAAATTTATATAATGTTATCACACCCTATATATGATTTTGTGTACGTAGCTTGAAATTACCAGATAAATTTCTATATATAATAGCCACTGTGTGTAAATATTGAAATAAAAATTTAACCAAAATAAAATGTAATTAAAAATTTAGCTCCTTGGTAGCACTGAGGTGTGCCTTTAATAATATTTAACAGAGACAATAATCTCTACTTCACATTATTGGTTAGTGAAGTATTTGTAGGGGTCAGGCAGACTTTTGAAGTAAATTATGTCTGGGTTGATTTGGTCTCGTATTTTGAACTTTCTGAGTTGCAGTAGGATTTATTATACTTTTGGATTAAACTCCTAAACTGTAAGTGATAGACTACATAAATGAGTACAAAAACATCCCTCCCAGAGATAGTGAAAAACATTAAATTAAACCACCTTTGGAAAAGGAAGAAATACATTAGAACTCAAAATACTGAATGAAATCATAGTGTTGATCTTTGAAGCTGTCATTACAGTAACTGTATATTTTAAGCTTGCTTCATTTAAATGTTATGTTTTAGAGTGGTTGTGGGTTTGAGATAGTATTAATAAGGCAAATAGTCAAAGTTGTTAAGTAAATCATACCTGGAATTTATTTTCTTTATATTCTTACATCAACAAAGTCTGTGCTGAGAAATATTTGTTGAGATAGGTTTTCTGCATTTATCCCTTTCACAGCCCGGTTTGTGTAGGCAAATTTAAATTTTGCAGAATCAACACATATTCACATACAGGTCTTAAATCTAAATAAAAACTTGGTTATCTAAAGTTTTGTGTATATTTTTAGCTGTAGGACGAAGGAAGATTTTTAGCTTGGTCTTTCCATAATGTTTATGTAAATGTAGAAGTCTAATAATATCCAATTTGTTTATGTTCTGACTATGTAATTGAGGGACATCTATTTCTTGTGGAACAATGGAAACAATGAATTTTGAGCTTCAAAAACTCATTTTCATATGCTAAATAAATGAATTTTTAAACTATGTGTATTAGGGTTCTCTAGTAGACAGCATAGGGTATTTATATATTTATAAATAGGATATTTATATCCTATTAGTTCTGTGTGTGTGTGTGTGTGTGTGTGTGTGGTAGTTTATTAAGTATTAACTCATGTGATCACAGGGTCCCAACATAGGCTGTCTGCAAGCTGAGGAGCAAGGAGAGCCAGTCTGAGTTCCAAAACTGAAGAACTTGCTTCAAGGGTGGGAAGCATCCAGGATGAGAGAAAGATGTAGGCTGGGAGGCTAGGCCAGTCTAGCCTTTTCACGTTTGTCTGCCTGCTTTATATCCTGGCTATGCTGGCAGCTGATTAGATGGTGACCACCCAGATTAAGGGTGGATCTGCCTTTCCCAATCCACTGACTAAAATGTTAATCTCCTTTGGCAACATCCTCACAGACACACCCAGGATCAATAATTTGCATCCTTCAATCCAATCAAGGTGACACTCAGTATTAACCATCACAAGTCCACCCCTTGTCAATTTACCCCATACACATCACCTGAGATCATACATAATCTTCAAATAAAGACAATAATAAGGTCACAATTACACCTAACATAGTACAACTATCCTTCATACAACCAGAAACACACCAATCCCCAACACAAATGCTATTACATAAAGTTAACAACACTTAAATGCTGATATGAAGTCAATAAATCTTATATAACGGGATAAGGGAAAAAGGAAATAAAATGAGTTTTTTTTTAGTACAAGTGTATACATGAACAAACATGTTTTTAACAAAAGATGGAGGAAATACTCATGACTCATTTCTGCAACTGGTCATGTGGTCGTAGCTGGTATTAATGGCTACCTCTTATAGTACCCATTTTGTATTTCCTTTGCCCTCAGCAAGTACCTCAGAAGGTTGTGTTATTTTTTCCTGGTGGAATGACCCAAACTTTCATTCCTGAAGGGTCTGGGCCATTTGTAGTCCTGCCTGGATTGGGCTGTTGTAGTTTCCCATTGACATTAACCACAGGGCATAGTAATACTAAGAGACTTCCTAATGGATCCATGAATACTCTCCCTTACTTCCATTGTGGAGTAGTAAACTGGTTTCATCTTGATAGTCTGGGTCAATCACCCCAGCCAACACTGTAACTTGCTTCTTACCTGTTGACTTAAAGATAGGAGGAGCCCAAAATGTCCAGGTGGCAATCTTAATTTCCAGTTTACTGGAATCATTGTTGTGTCTCCTGATGGCAGCATTCCTCCTTCTGAAACTAAGACCTCTAGGCCAGCTGAATGTAATGTTGTGAGAAAATAAAGCAAAAATTTTGCTAGTGGATCATTAGGGGTGATGGCAAGTGTTGCCACTTCCACTTCCACCCCTTGATTCCTGGACCTGTGAATCCTGACTATGGGAGTAACAGTATCATATATTGGACTCTAATTCAACTTTACCCTAGCCCTGCAAAGCACTGTCACCTAGTTGGCATTGTAATTGTTACTTCAAAAGACCATTCCACTGTTCTCTCAATCTAGCTGCTTCAGAATGATGGGGAACATAGTAAGACCAGTGAATTCTATGAGCATGAGCCCACTGCCACACTTCTTTAGCTGTAAAGTGAGGGTGTTGGTTAGAGGCAATGCTGTGTGGAATACCATGATGGTGGATAAGGCATTTCTTAAGTCCACATATGGAAGTCTTGGCAGAAGCACTGTGTGCAAGATAGGCAAACCTATATCCAAAGTAAGTGTATAGTACAGTGAAGATAATACTCTACCTTTTCCAAAATGGAAGAGGTTCAGAATAATCAACCTGCCACCAGGTAGTTGGCTGATCATCCCAAGGAATGGTGCCATATTGAGGGCTCAGTGTTGGTATCTGCTGCTGGCAAATTGCACACTCAACAGTGGCTGTAGCCAGGTCAGCCTTGGTGAGTGGAAGCCCATGTTCCTGAGTCCATGCATAACATCCATCCCTGACACCATGGCCACTTTGTTCATGGGCCCATTGGGAGATAACAGGATGGCTGGAGAAAGAAGCTGAGTGGTATCCAAAGAATGGTGCATGCTATTCACTTGATTATTAAAATCCTCCTCTGCTGAGGTCACCCGTTGGTGAGCACCCACATGGGATACAAATATCTTCACAGTTTTTGACCACTCAGAGAGCCCCATCCACATACCTGTTCCCCACATTTCTTTGTCATCAATTTTCCAGACATGCTTTTTCCAAGTCCCTGACCATTCAGCCAAACCATTGGCCAGAGCCCATGAATCAATATACAATTGCACAACTGGCCATTTCTCCTTTCATACCAAGTGCACAACCAGGTGCACTGCTTGAAGTTCTGCCTACTGGAAATATTTCCTTTCACTGCTGTCCTTTGGGATGTCTTAGAAAGGGGGCTCTAGTGCTGCAGCTGTCCACTTTCAGGTGGTGCCTGCATACCATGCAGAACCATCTGTGAACCAGGCCCTAGTCTTCTCTTCCTCTGTCAACTGATCATAGGGAACTCCCCATGAGGCCACTGGTGCAGGCTAGGGGAGAGAAGGCAGGGTGGCAGGAGTGGAGACCATGGGCATTTGAGTTACTTACTCATGTAACTTACTTGTGCCTTTAGGACCTGCTCGAGCCCAATCACATATATACCACTTCTATTTGATGATGGAATGCTGCTGTGCATGACCCACTTTATGGCTAGTTGAGTCAGAGAGCACCTAGTTCATAATAGACAGTTCAGGTCACATGGTGATTTGATGACCCATAGTCATCATTTCGTTTCCACCAAAGCCCAGTAACAGACCAAGATCTATCTCTCAAAAGATGAGTAGCTATCTGCAGAAAATGGCAGGGCCTTGCTCCAAAATTCTAGAGGCTTCTACTGTGATTCATGTATGGGGACTTGCCAATGGCTCCAAATAGTATTCCTATCTGCCACTGACACCTCAAGCACCACTGGATTTGCTGCGTCATATAGACCAAGTGGCAGAGCAGCTTACATAGTAGCCTGGACCTATTGCAGAGCCTTCTCCTGTTCTGGACTCAAAACTGGCAGCCTTTCTGGTCACTTGATAAATGGGCTAGAGTAACATACCCAAATGAGGAATGTGTTGCCTCCAAAATCCAAATAGGCCCACTAGACATTGTGCTTCTTTCTTGCTTGTAGGAGGGGCCAAATGCAGCAATTTATTCTTCACCTTAGAAGGGATATCTCAACAGGGCCCACACCACTGGGCCCCTAGAAATTTTACTGAGGTAGAAGATCTCTGAATTTTAGTTGAATTTATTTCCCATCCTGTGGCATGCAAACGTCTCACCAATAAGTCAAATGTGTTTGCTACTTCTTGCTCACTGGATCCAGTCAGCATAATTTCATCAATGTAATTGACCAGTGTGATATCTTGCAGAAGTGAAAAGTGATCAAGCTCTCTCTGAATAAGATTATGACAGGAAGCTGGAACATTGATATACCACCGAGGTAGGACAGTAAATGTATATTGCTGACCTTGTCAACTGAAGGTAAATTGCTTCTGGTGGGCCTTATGGACAGGAATGGAGAAAAAGGCAATGAAATCATACCTGGTCCAGCAGCTGCAATTGGAGTCACCACTTGGTTAAGCTTACAATAATCTACTGTCATTCACCAAGATCCAGCTGTCTTCTATACAGGCCAAATGGGAGAGTGAATGGGGATGTGGCCAGAATCAACACCCCTGCATTTTTCAAGTCCTTGATGGTGGCACTAATCTCTGCAATCCTTCCAGGGATGTGATACTGTTTTTGATTTACTACTTTTCTAAGTAGAGTTAACTCTAATCACTTCCATTTGCCCTTTCCCACCACAGTAGTCCTCACCCTACCAGTTAGGGAATGCTCAATGTGAGCATTCTGTCATCAGATAATTATGTCTATGCCAATTATGCATTCTGGCACTGGGGAAATTACCACAGGATGAGTCCAGGGACCCACTGGACCCACTGTAAGTTGGACCTGAACTAAAACTCCATTACTTACCTGACTTCCATAAGCCCCTATTTTAACTAGAGAACCACAGTGACATTTTGTGTACCCTGGGATCAGTGTCAGCTCAGAGTCAGTGTCCAGTAGTCCTCAAAATGTCTGATCATTTCCCTTTCACCAATGCACTTACCCTGGCAAAAGGCTGGAGGTCTCCTTGGGGAAGGATGGAAGAAAGATTAACAGCGTAATTTGTTGCTAGCATAGTTTGGTCCTTCCTCAAGGGGACCTGGCTTCCGCCTCATTGAAGGTTTTCTGGGTCTGTAAATTGACTTAAGTCTGGAAATTGACTGAGGGGCCATGATTCTGTTTTTATAATTCAAATTATTCTTTTGTCCATTTGACCTAGAAGTCTTCTGCCTATACAAATTAAACAGGAATTCAATAGGTTTCCTATCAGTTTCACTTGTAGGAATACCATGATCGATTAGCCAATGCCAGAGTTCTGCACAAGTCAGACTATTCTGATTGCTGCTTTACCTCTGCTGTCCATTATGGTAGCTATGCTCACCTTGCCTTTGATTGTTGAGTGCCACCACTTGGCCCCTGCCACCTCGAGATCCAATTATTACCATTGTATTTAAATTTTGTAGTTGGGTGACTGTGGTTCCCACTGTTAGGTCTGACACACAGAGAAGAGCAATTACAGGGCTCTTCAAAGATGCAGGTTCTGCCCTCACAATCTATTTCAGAAGGTATTGGTCAAGGATGTATCTTCTAGACCCTCCCAGCTGGGATGAGTAGGTCTAAAGTGACTAATCCACTCCACCATCTTAATCTCCCCAAGCCTCTGGATCCCTTCCTCTAAATTAAACTAAGGGAGATCAGGCATTTCTAGCTCACTCACAGTGGGGGCAAGCTTTTAGTCTATATTTGAACTAACCAAGCAAGTAAACTATTAGAACCTTTTTTAACTGCTTGAGCTGCAACATTAAATGCAGGGTACCTACTTAGTGGGCCCAAATCAATAAATTCAGCCTGATCCAACTCTACATTCCTTCCACCATTATCCCACACCCTTAATATCCATTCCCATGCCTGCTCTCCAGCTTTCTGCTTATATAAATTAGAAAACTCAAGCAGTTCGTATCAAATGCAGCACACCTCCTCATGGGGCCTCTGGGGCCCACCAGGACTTTAGTTATAGGTCTAGAAGCAAACAGGGGTGTTGGGGGTGGCTCCTGATAAGAATCAACATTATCTTGCCTGGCAGCTGCCTCAGGGGAGGCCATCACTGTTTTGGCCTCAGGCAGCACAGGGTTTATCTCCTCAGACAAAAGTGGAAAGACTGACGGCAGCAGGAGTCAAGAAGCGGATGTTGCCACTACTAGGGATAGCAACAGGAGTCAAGAAGGGGATGTTGCCACTACTAGGGATAGCAAAGCTGTTTCTTCTGGCAAAAATGTTCACCAAGTTTACAAACTCAGTACCCCCAGATTCATCGGTGTCCTCCCACACATCCCCATTCCAAGTTGCAGGATCATTCTTTTCCAATCAATGCCCTCACTTTAACAGTAGACACCTGGTGAAGATGTGCATGCACCTTTCATTGCAGGTCAGCCACTTGCATGATTAGAGCTTGTATCTGTTTGTCCACAATTTCAGCTCTTTCTCTACAGGAGATAAGATTTTCATTCAGGACAATCTCCACAGATTTGAGGCTCAGTATCTGCCTCTGAAGCCAGAAGTTAGAATCCCTGAGTTCATCATTTTCTTTCATCACTTTGTCCACTGAACTTAGGAGCAACCAACCAGCTTCATTATGTTGCTTGATTCTTCACATATAATCAAAGGTTTTATGTATAGAGTCACTAAACTCCTTGCCTCTCACGAGTAGTGAATCAGAAATGTCAAATGCATTTATTTTGCATAACTCTCTCAACAGTTAACAGCAAGGATTATCAGTGTTCTCCATACTATTGGAAGTAGAGTTCTAAGCATTTTTGGGTCTAATCATATTAAGCAGCCAACTCCAGAAACCCCCAAACCAATAAAAGAATTCATCCGTAATATTCTGTTTCTCTAGAACCACTCCTGGTACCACAATCTGTATTAGTCAGGGTTCTGTAGAGGGACAGAACTAATAGTATATATATATATGAGTTTAGTAAGTAGTTGCTCACATGATCATAAGGTCCCACAATAGACCATCTGCAAGCTGAGAGCTGAGGAGCAAGGAGAACCAGTCTGAGTCCCAAAACTGAAGAACTTGGAGTCTGATGTTCGAGGGCAGGAAGCATCCAGCATGGGAGAAAGATGTAGGTCAGTCTAGCCTTTTCATGTTTTTCTGCATGCTTTATGTACTGGCTGCTCTGACAGCTGATTAGATTGTACCCACCCAGATTAAGGGTGGATCTGCCTTTCCCAGCCCACTGACTCAAATGTTAGTCTCCTTTGGCAGTACCCTCACAGACACACCCAGAATCAATACTTTGCATCCTTCAATCAAATCAAGTTGACACTCAGTACTAACCATCACTCTATGATTTTGATAACTTTCTACCTGCCAGGGGTTATCCACATCCCAAAGAAAGCATTATGGAATGGAATCTATGAGTGACACAAATATAATAATGTATTAATTTTTATCAATAAAATGGGTATCTTTTGCTATCATCTTACTCTGAAAATTTTAGTGAAATACCCTAGGAAGAACAACTTCAAAAAAGGGAAAAATTCATTGCCAATCATTACTAGGAAAATTGTTGATAAGGTTGTTGATAAGCTATTTCTTAAATTCACATATATAAGAGAAAATAAAGGCTGTATCTTAAAGTATTTGATCAAATAAGTTTTATGAATTATTAAATCAGAATATTTTGTTTTTTCTGACTTGGTTAGTAGAAGAAATCATAACAGGTGAGTCAATCATGTTCTACTTATTATCTATGGTGTTTGCAGATTCTCCTCAAATTCTGTACAGTTAAGGGCATTAATTGTAAAGAAAGATTAAGAAAAGCAAAATAAGCTGTTGATCACTTTGAAATAGGCAAATCTCCATGCAAAAAGAGGCACCTCTAGCTTTCACAAGGAAGGATTAAGTAAAATTTAAAACCTATTTTCCCCAATGCACTCTGCTTTCTCACATTCAAGCTCCTGTAAAGTTCAGTAGAAATGCAATCCTTATGTTTTTTATTTATTTTCAGCTAATTCAGCACAACAGCGTTTTGCAAGCACTTTTTGATGTCAGAGAAACATGTTGTTTTGTCTCTATAAAGCCAGTCTCTGTTGAAGCAGGAAGTCACCAATTAGCATAAAGAACAAAACACTCTACTTTTCAAAACATGATTTAAACTTTCAAAATGAATTAGTTTAAAATTGTCTAAATAAAATTGTTTTGCCTATCATTTTAATTAAAATATTTGAAAACGTTCTTATCTCAAACACCTGATTTATTTTACAAAAGAAAGACTATTTGCAAGGATTGCAAGGATGGATAGAAAGAGTAAACAACTAGTTTTAAATATATTTTGAATGCAATAGGATAGAGGTTTTAGAATACTTAGTCTTATCCATTTTGAGGCCTGGCTTTACTCAAAATACATTGTTTTAGAAGTGGGTGGGTGCTTTGAGTTGTATTTATCTTACTGCTTTTCACTTCATATTCTCGTTCTATCATATTTCTTGTTAAAAGAATCATAGAATTATGGGTTCTCTAGTACAGGCCTTTAACATGCTTTCATTATTAGCTACTATGATGTCAGTTCATAAGTTGTCATCTATGAGCACTTCAGATATTGCCTCCACTAACTTAGAAGTTCCCAAATACACTCCATTCTTTTTGCCATCAAAAAGTCTTTGATATTTTAAACCTATAGTATATAGAAGAAATTCTGGGAAAATTATCAATATTTGAAATAGGTCTCACTGTGCCTCGTTTTCATTGCATTCTATCTCCTTCACTAAGTATAATTTGAAAAAGAGTATTTGTGTTTCTCTTTGATTTTTCTGAAGTATAAACAAGTAGTGCCCATTTAATTTTGGTACATTTCATACTTTTTAAAAATTGCACCATCAATAATACAATATGTAAAAAATTGTGTTCCATATTGTGACACTTGCATTACTAACTTGTATAAATTTTAATAACTCCTTTATAGCGAAATCTCTCATTAACATTAAACTAGAACCTGGAAACAGCTGTACTTTACTGACAAAAAGTTAAAAGTCAAGGAAGCTGATATAAACGATGTACTTTCAAAAGTAGGGTTAAACAGCATGCAATAGAATAAATAAGGATTTGGCTCAACATTTTTCATCAACTGTATATTAGAGTTTAAATAAATTTTTCAAATTCACATATCACATCAGTGATGGGAAGATAATTCAAGTTTGTTTGACTCCAAATTCCATTTATGTTTTTTTTTTTTATTCTACAAACATTTAAGTGGATCTAGGCTTGTGAGAGAATTCAAAGCCTCTTATAGGAATTAGATGTGTACCAATAATTACAATACAGCTCAATAAGGGAAATTATTAACATACATACAGGTATGGAAACATCATCAACAAAGTGGCCGATGCTGCCTGGATAAATCAAAGAAGATCTCACAAAAAAAGCTATTGAAATGTATTTTGAAACATTATTAGGATTTTGTTGAGGAAATTAATAATTGAAAGAATTATTATCAAAGAGATTAAAATATTTCAAAATCTGTGTACAAAATCTTCACAGCCTGGATCATAGGGTGTATACCAAACCGGATCATAAGCTAGATCAGAGACATATCTAAAGCCCAGCTAAGAGGTTGAAGAGGAAAGTGAAAGTTAGAGCAAGGGGAATTTATATTTATCTTATAGACCAGCTTCCTCCAATAGAAACATGACAACAGTTACATATGCAGCATTAAACTTTCTAGTAGCCATATTCAAAAAGAAGAATAAAAGCTAGTAAAATTAATTTTTATATTTAATATACAGAATATACTACATTATATTTTAATATAATATTATATTTTCTGCAATTTTTTATTGTGGTAAGGTACACATAATATACAATTTGCCATCTTAATTATTTTTCAGAGTGTAGTTCAGTGGTGTCTTAGTCTGTTTGTGCTGTTATAACAAAATACCAAGACTGGTAATTTATAAAGAACAGAAATGTATACCTTAAGGTTCTGGGGGATGTCCAAGATCATTCAGTATCTGGTAAGGACCTTCTTGTGTCCTCACATGGTGGAAAAAAGAAGAGCAGAAGGACTAACTTTGTGTAAAGCCTCTTTTATAAAAGTTGTAATCCCATTCAAGAAGGAGGTGGAGACGCTCTCATGACCTAAGCACCTCCTAAAGGCTCCATCTCTTAATACTATTGGGTTAGAGATTGTTTCAAGGTGAGTTTTGGGGGATACATTCAGAAAATAGCAAGTGGTATTAAATATAGTCATAATGTTGTACAACCATTACCATCCATCTTCATAACTCACTTAATTTTGTAAAATTGAAATATTATACCCATTAAACAATATTTCCCTGTTCCCCTTATCCCCTGAAAACCACCATTCTACTTTCTGTCTCTGTTATTTCACCATTCTAAATACCTTATATAAGTGGAATCATCTGGTATATTTGTCATTTTGTGACTGACTTGTTTCACGTAGTGTGATGTCCTCAAGGTGCATTAATGTTGTAACATATGTCAGAATTTCCTTTCTTTTTAAGGTTGAATAATATTCCACTGCATGTTTATACCACATTTTGCTTATCCATCCATCCTTTAATGGACACTTGAGTTTCTTCTACATTGTATCTATTGTGAATAATGCTGCTATAAATAGGGGTATACAAATATTTCTTTGAGATCCTGTTTTCAATATATAATAACTTTATCTCTTATAAACTTTTTAATCTAAAATCTGTTTTGTGTGATATTTGTATAGCTACCCTCCTTTCTTTTGGTTATAATTTGAATTAAATGTCTCTTTCCATCTTATCACTTTTAATCTATTTGTGTCTTTGGATCTAAAATGAGTTTTACAGATAGGATTAATTACATCATGGGTTTTTGTCTGTTCAGCTAATTTCTGTCTTTTTGACTGGAGAGTTTAATCAATTTACATTTAAAGTAATTACTGATGAGAGACTGGTGTCGTTTTGTATGCCTTTTAGTTTTTATGTTCCTCATTTTTTGCATTACTGTCTTTTATGTGTAGTTGACTTCTTGGGGTGAATCATTTAATTTCCTTTGGGATTTCCTTTTGTGTACATTCTATAGCTATTTTCTTTGTGGTTATCATGGGCATTAAATGCATTATTATCTTTCCATTTTATAAATATAAAATTGATGCAAAATAAACTAAACTGTCCATTATCTTTACTGAAATTTTTATTTTGAGAACACAAGCATAAATCAGGAAGAAATATTTAGGTTTTATATTTAAAAGAAAATTTGAGAATGAAATCTATTATAATATTGAGAGAGATAAAAATCACTTCTACAAATTTTTACTATATTCTTTGTAACTCTCTTATCAGAGTAAGCTTTTTGTCATCACACATATTTTAAAAGAAAGGAACCACAAAACTTCAGAGGAAAGTGAAATAAATAGGTATTTTTTTCCACTGAATTAAATGCTTTATCAAAGCAGGAACTGTATTGCTTTCATTCATAAAATAAATAATTTTAAATTGAAGCAAATATAGTTAACAAATGAAGTAGCAATTAATTTGAACACCTACTCAAAACATAGTAGTACACTAAAACTCTTGGAGTACAAATAAATATAACAATCTTGGGCCGGGTGCTGTGGCTCATGCTTGTAATCCTAGCACTTTGGGAGGCCAACGCAGGAGGATCGCTTGAGCCCAGGAGTTCAAGACTAGCGTGGGCAACATAGGGAGACCCTCATCTCTACAAAAAGTAAAAAATAAAAATAAATAACTGGGCTTGGTGGTACATACCTGTAGCCCCAGCAGCTCAGGAGGGTGAGGCAGGAGGCTCGCTTGAGCCTGGGAGGTTGAGGCTGCAGTGAGCCAACATCGTGCCACTGCACTCCAGCCTGGCTGAGAGAGCAAGAGACCTTGTCTCAAAAAAATATTTAAAAAATTAAAATAAAATAAAAAAGACACTGTCTTAAAACAATGAAGAAATAATATCTCTTGTCTCAGAGATTTCATAATATACTGTGGCAGGATTATAGTAATTAATAACGTGTAAAATAATAATGACTTAGCTATAAGAAAGATATCTTAAATGACAGAACAATAATGTACTCAATAGCAACTAAGAGAGATTGTGAGCTCACTTCTTTCTATGTATTCTTAAAAATAAGGTAAATAAATATTCATGCTGATTAATCTCATGACTAAAAATGGAGAATTATGTGCTACTTATGGATAAGCAGAATATATATGTTATCATTTGACATGGAGTACTATTGAAGGGATTAATCCATAATTCTCTGTATTCTACCTCTGTGTACAATTTCAGACAAAGATACTTTGCTTGCTTTTTAAATTCATGTTACCAAACATCGAGCCATTAGATAATTAATGAAAACTTGCTGTGTGGCAGTCTCTGAGCTAGGATCTGGAGTTGTGAAGGTGTACTTGGAGAGCTTGACAGTGAAATACAGAACCAAAATATAATGTGAAATACTCTATAATTAAGAAATCTGCAATGAGAGATTCATTCAGCAAATATTTATTGACCTTCTACCATGAGTGAGTTATTGTTCTAGAGATAAATCACTAGAAGTACATTACAAACAAACCAGCAAACATCCCTGCTCTATGGAATTCAATTTACAATGTCATTGCAATTTCAATGAAAAGTTCGTTCCTATTATTGCAAAATGTCAACACAAACAACAGAAAGTGGAATAATTAGGGTAGTACTTAAAAAATTAATTGGAATTTGCTGGGTCAGCAAGGATTGCTAGACATTGCTGGTGAAAGTGGCAGCCTTCTCAAAGGCATTGAAGTAGACGGAGGTGCCGCAGTATCTGTTTACTCACAATACCCCTTTTTTCTTAGATGTCAAGAAATTAAGAAAATCTCAATCCTGTTAGATAGTAGAAAATCCCAGGACATCTCTAGTATGCATCTTGTAAATTTTTAACCATTTAAAGATGTTAGTTTTTCTGTTAATAATTGAAAAAGTATAGACCTGATTATATTAAGAATGCTTTGAAAATGAGAAAGAATTACCTTTGGACTTATTCATGAAGTGTCAAGAATGTCAGCTGAAGCATGGTGGTTTACAGATATAAAGTTTCACCAAGCACTGCTTCTCTTGAAATCAAATTATCTACCTGAATCAACAGAAATCTGCATGTTAAAGAAATGATTTTTTTTCTTTGAATATAGAAACTTATTAAGGAAAGAAATTCAAATGTAAAAACTTATTCAGGAAATGTATAATAAGAGTGACAAATACAGTACACTTTGGCACATCATTTTGCCTACAGATAAAGCCAAATATTTTAAATAAAAATATTTTTAAATGAAACATATATGTTGTAAATGTACAGCCATTTCATGAATCACAATGTCGGAATGCATTGTGATAAAAATTAATCTACTCATCTGCCAGCAGTGAAGGAATTAACAGATATTTCACTATGCCATACCTAATATGTTTTAGATTATATTCCTTTATCACAAAGAGGTACCAGAGAAAGGTCAGAAACTATTCAGAGACATTTATTTAATGCTTTAGAAAACTCAAGGACTCAAATGCAAATATGTAAAATGTATCAACTTTTAATAAATATACTCTAGTAGAAAAATATATTCTTAAAAGCTGATCTTTAATAAAGGTTTCTGGTACCTTTCAACCCTAGGTCATGGCCCACTATCCTGAAAAGATGCTGTCGTTTTGCTCTAACTGGTTTAAAAAGTGCTTTCACATTGAATAAATATAATAAAATGCATTTATACAAAAAATCTGATAGTGGTTTACTATATTTCTCCAACTGATGACATTTTTCAGACATTTCAAAATTTACATGCTAAAGTATTTCTGTTAATAATGTGTGATATAAAGTAAAATCATCATAACCCATTTCAAGGTGTGTCATAATTAAAGGGCAGGGAGGAGGTAAGGGGACATCATTGGTTGCACTGTTTTATTTCTAAAATTCTTAAAGTAACTCTACATGCAGTTGCTACAAACAGAGAAAACCAAGAAAAGAAACTGTCCATATCATGTGAGCAATTTAAACACTATTAGTGAAGAGGTTTTTTTGTTTTTGTTTTTTTTTAAAGGGGGAAATTAAGCATTTTATTTTATGGTACAGAAGCTTAAAAAGTTAAACATAGTTAAAAATTATATTTGTAAATATTCAAAAGTTCATATAGTTACATTTCAATTTTTCATTCTGATACTGAAACAGTGAACTATCAAGTTAAACCAATTAATTTGACTGCTAATTTCTAAAATGAATATGTTGACCACTTTGACAAAACCATGTTTATTCAGTTATTTCGGTTACTAATCAGAATTCCATTTGAAGAAAGAATCTGCCCTTATAACATGCTGCTACCCTAGACAAACTTTTTGAGAAGATTTACATGCAAAATGGTAGAAATATTAGCTTAGCCTGAAATACTAAACACAGTGCTGTGATGTTGATTTGTATATTATTTCTCTACCAATTAGCACCATAATTTCACAAAGAAATGTTGAACTTAATTTTAATTCAAATATAGGTTCCAAAATGCCCCCAAATACATTCTTAATTCTGACCTAAGGGGAATGTATTGAATTTTGTGAAGTGGAGGTCTTTGATTTCAGTTACATGGTGAGTCATAGTGCCTTTGTATTGAGTATATAGTGATCTTTTCTATCTTTTCATAAAATAAGCATTTCGAAAACTACTAACCTGTTATTCCATGTGCTGCACATGTAATGCATTAACTAGTGTGATTTTTCAAGCACCTCTTAATATGTGACACATTCAGGACTACATTCTTTTGAGGGTCTTGATTCTGAGAGCCACAATTATAGGTTAGAACCCATTCTCCCTTTTTATTTGTGGTTCAGTTTTAATGTGGTCATGGTACATAGTCCCAGGATTTACGATCAGATGGATTAACCACTGACTTATGCCTCACATAAGCATTATAAATTTATATGCATATCTTCCAGATGCAGAGAAAATGCAGAGAGATTTTCGTAATGGATTATTCAGACCATCTTAAGCAGGGAGAAGCCAATCCAAAGCAAAAACAGCTTTTGCATATGGCATTCATAGCTGCAAGGTTATTTTGCAGAAAGTGCTCAGATGAAGCAAAGATGTCCTTGATAAAGGCAAAAAATAAAAAAAGCCAACAAACTATTTATAGCTGGGGCTGTCAAATTTAGAGTAAACCTTTTGCCTCTAACCACATTTGCTGCAGAATTCTTCTGGCTAATTGCAGGCTACTCCTACTTTACACGGAGACATCTGCACTATGGCACACCCTATAATTATATGGGAAGGGATCACTCATGATTTTGTTGATAGTGTATTATAGCTAAATCCTTTGGGTGGGAACAGGAGAATTGCATTGTTTCAACCTAGAGGACAAAAGGTGAAACTTTTAAGGAAGTAAAGTTTTCTACAGAATAAACCATGCAAGTGTTTGGTGATGATGTTTTAAACTTTTTCTTAATTGCTTAGGGAGACCCTTTGCATTCTATGAAAGGCAGAAAGAGGGAGAGAAAGGTGTCTACACAGCCAAGATTAATCCCTCTAGCACATGTTGAAAATGCGTCATAACTGCCACCACCCTAGTGCAGGCCCTTATCACCCCTTGACTATTTGTTGCAAAGGCTTTTTACCGAAGAAGCGTCAAATCCACATTCTTCAATATTTTCTGGACACTAGCCAATGGCGCAATTTTACAAACTCTGTGTTTTCACGATGTTATACATCTCAAAAACTTCAGTGACTCCCATCCCTTACAGGACAGAGACCAGGTTTCCTTACCTGGCTGTCCTCAACTTCCAAAGGTTTCCCCACTTTTTCTTCCAGCTGTATCCCTTCCTAAAAGTGTGATATCAATATAGTTTGAAATTGCCCGTGACCTCCTCAAAACAATTTTTTGGGGTTTGAAGTCCAGCCACATCACTTACCAGATACATCAGTGGGAATAAGTGGTTTCACAACTCTGAGGCTCAGTATTTTTACCCATAAACTGAATGTGATAATACCCTCATTTTTGGGTTTTGGTGAAATTTTAACATATAATATATGTAAAACACTTAAAACAGTGCCTGGAACATGAGTAAACACTAAAAATTTAATAGCTGTTTTTAGTGTTCTTGTCGTTTATTGGAAGATATACACTGGGACTCTTCTGGATGAGTTTTTCTTACAAAGATGTATTGTCTGGCAAGCTATGGTTTAATTATTTTTTGAATTTCTATATTTTTTAGGATGATCTTGCTAACAACATACTATTCATATTAACATTCCCTACCTAGCCCTTGAAGGAATTTAATCAGAGTCCTCTGCTTAAATGTGCATTAACAGACCCATTTGCAATGGGTTGAATAATGTACCCCCCAACCCCTGGACACACACACACACACACACACCCCTCATGTCTATGCCGAACCTCAGAATGTGACCTTATTTGAAAATATGGTCTTTGCATATATAATTAGTTAAGAATCTTGAGATGAAATTGTCCTAGATTTACAGTAGCCCTACATCAATTCACTTCTAAGAAGAGGAGAAGATGCAGAGAGACACAGTGAAGAAGGCAACATGAAGATGGAGGCAGAGACTGGAGGGATGCATCTATAAACCAAGGAACACCAAGGATATCCAGCAACCAAGCTAGGATAAAAGCATGGAACAGTTTTTCACTTAGATCCTCCAGAAGGGACCAATCATGCCCACATATTTTTTCAGACTACTGGCCTCAGGAACTATGAGATGATAAATTTCCATTGTTCTAAACTACACAGTTTGTGGTAATTTGTTATAGCAGCCTCAGGAAGCAAATATGTGAGCATCATCGTATGCATCTTATAAAACTCAGTTCAGTTCCCACATACATGGTGAAAACTTCACTGATGAAATCACTCCAGCCTGATACAACATCCCCTGTTCTGAACCTTCACTGAAACATGCCAGCTGCCCCACTCATGTGGTTCTTACCTTCTTGACTTGTCTCTGTACCTGCATATGTCTGTCTCCACAGCAAAAATATAAACTTTGTGAGAATGAAGACTTGACCCTACACAGTTTATACCCTTTACAATAACTTCAGTAGTGTAAGTTATTATAAATGCTAATTGATTTATCCAAACCACCCTTGAACATTATGAATAATTCATTTAAATTGCAATAACCTTTTACCAAGATATGTTTAATATTCAATTTCTATATTTGAAATAATAACAACTTTTCAGTGATATGTAACATTGATACCAAGAAGCATATGTACCCAATAGTCATTGCAAAAATATACTATACTTCTAAAAGAAATACACCTAATCTATTTACTTTGTGGTCATCATAGTGTAGGTATTCTTTTAAACATGGTTTAGTTCTATAATTGTGATTAGCTATGGTAATAATTTGCCTCTCACATTAATTCATTAGATGAAAGTGTTATATAACTAAAAAATGTATCCTGAATTTGTCATCTAGTTAATATGATGGGCATATTGGTGACTGTCTCACTGAGTTGTTAATAATTAGTGCTTTAACAAACATGGCCAAGGCCATAAGTTTGATCTCCTTTTATGGCTGGTTCGTTTCACTCTGTTTTGCAGCTACAGACTGTCCCTTTTACCACAGCTGACTGACTCACAAATTTGCGGCCACTCAGGGAAGTATCCTACCACTACCTGGTCAGTTGTGTCTGCTTTGTGTTCAAAGGGCAGTGAGTTGAGAAGCTGCATTGCTGGAGAGTCAGTTGTAAAGGACTTCAAAGATTGAAGATAAGGCATCTGACACTTGAGACGTGGGGAGGTTAATCTTAGTGTAAAACTGAAGGCCAAGAGACGTAGCTGGACAAAAAGGAGAACAGATAGAAAAGCACAATGAAACACACAGAGGGAAAATTTTGGAGAGACAAGGAACTAAACAAATCTGGAATAAAACGAGAATATGAGAAGAGGTAATAAATACATAAAATGCAATATATAAAGAGATATAAGCTTGAGGAAGGATTTTAAAGAAAAGGAAGCTAAAAACCAAAACGGTCACATGAAACAGAACTACAATAGCAGACACATAGTTTCAACAGTGGGAAATGAAGTGATTTTAGAATATATGAATACAAAGAGTGATGTATTCATATATTCTAAAATTCCAAAAAGTTAGTTTGTAAAAATGGTGAACAATATGTGTCTATGATCTGTACCCAGGAAGATAGGTTGACCAATGAATCACAGCTAGAATTAACTGCCTTCCAATCTTCTTGAATTTTTATCAACTCTTATGTGCCATAGCATCTCTGGCAGACACAGTCCCTGCCTCCCATGAGGCTACAGGTGTGGGCGCACACACTGACACTGAAACTACAGGGTGACAAGTGTTTTGATAGAGGTTTGTATGCCAAGGGCTAAC
This sequence comes from Chlorocebus sabaeus, assembly GCF_047675955.1. Taxonomy (NCBI): domain Eukaryota; kingdom Metazoa; phylum Chordata; class Mammalia; order Primates; family Cercopithecidae; genus Chlorocebus; species Chlorocebus sabaeus. Next base: position 32,170,819 of record NC_132910.1, read on the forward strand.
ATTACACATAAGAGAGTCCCCTCCTTTATCCTAGCATTGAATAAGGAAAATTTATCAGATGAGATGACACTTAAAATGAAGAAGGAGGCTCTAAAAAGTGCTAAAAGCACGAAACTGTGTTATGAAAAGCTGCTTTCATTTATTTCATTTATTTACTTACTAACTAATAATTGAACCACTTACTATTTCCAAGGTACTACATAGGGCTTGAAAACCTTTAAAGCTTTATGAACTAATGTAGAACTTGCAGTCTAGCACAGAAAACCAAGGTGGTCAAATTAGCATCAATAGAGTTACATTGGTTTCAAACTGATAAAAACTTTCACTTAGGAAACACAGAGCATTCATATTAAAAACAGAAAGTCTACAGAGGAAATGCTTTAGTTGATCAATTTACATAAATAGTTTTCATATTACTTTATCCCAAAGCTTGGCTAAAATATGTTTGAGATTTCTATATTACTTATTACAAGGCATGTTATATTTTACATTTGGGTCTAACATCACTAAAGGATTTATAGGCACATTCATTGATGTCTATGGATATTTCTATAAGAGATTATTGAAATTTCACATGAAGTGTTATTTTTTCATTACAGCATTCTATTATTCAACCTGCAAAAATGTTAAATCAGAAGAAAAAAGCGCATTGCTTTAAAACTTGAAAATATTTTAGCTAAACACTTTTTAATAGAACAATTTGAAACTATTTTCACATATTAAGATAGTGTCCAGTAGACATATAAAATGCTTTTTCTGCCTGTAGGCACAAATGTTGATATGCACATGAACATCTGTATACTTAATGAAAAGACACATATTTGCACAGAGAAAAAAGTTTATATTATCAAAGTTTAGAATGTCATTAAATGTATAAGAAAAATTATCTCGGGCCTTTGGCACAGTAAATTTAGAAGCAATATTCTAGCACTCAATAGCTACATTTTTGAAAGGAAAATTTTCACAAACAAAGAAAAAAGGAATTTTTCTGAAGTTTAGAAGTGAATTCTTAAAACTATATTAGATTATTCAAAATATTTTTGTAAAAATCAGGAGAATTGTATATTAAACTATGGGGCAAAGTAATTCTTCATATGTATTTACAGAAAGGGCATCCTTTTCTGTTGATCCTAATATAATTATTGAAAGCAGGTATCTTGTCCAAATAGTAAGTTCAGGGCTTGTGAATGGAAACAATGGCTCCTTGACTATATGTGTACCAAATGAGACAGAACATGAAGACTGATTCAGTTCACACAGAATTCAGAAGTTTAAGAAACCAGAGTTCATTTAAAAATAAATTTTGGATGAGGAAATTATATATATGACTAGCTATAACAAGAATTATAAAACAAACAAAAATAACACCATCAAATCATTGCCAAATGTATAAGTAAAGATTTAAGGGCAAATCCTGATGCAGTAAAAAGTTTAATATAATTTATTACCCAGAAAAGAAAAAAACAAAAGACAGTATTTTGAAGGAATAATTGAAAAATCTTTATATTATTGTGAAATTTGTTTCATCAATTTTCTGTATTTATTATTATTGGTAAATAAAGAACATCTGAGTTTTTTCTTTTCTAACTAATAAATTATGTTTTTTTAAATTATTATACTTTAAGTTCTAGGGTACATGTGCATAACGTGCAGGTTTGTTACATATGTATACTTATGCCACGTTGGTGTGCTGCACCCATTAACTCATCAGCACCCATCAACTCGTCATTTACATCAGGTATAACTCCCAATGCAATCCCTCCCACCTCCCCACTCCCCATAATAGGCCCCGGTGTGTGCTCCCCTTCCAGAGTCCAAGTAATCTCACTGTTCAATTCCCACCCATGAGTGAGAACATGTGGTGTTTGTTTTTTTGTTCTTGGGATAGTTTGCTGAGAATGATGGTTTCCAGCTGCATCCACGTCCCTACAAAGGACACAAACTCATCCATTTTTATGGCTGCATAGTATTCCATGGTGTATATGTGCCACATTTTCTTAATTCAGTCTGTCACTGATGGACATTTGGGTTGATTAAAAGTCTTTGTTATTGTGAATAGTGCTGCAATAAATATACGTGTGCATGTGTCTTTATAGCAGCATGATTTATAATCCTTTGGGTATATACACAGTAATGGGATGGCTGGGTCAAATGGTATTTCTAGTTCTAGATCCTTGATGAATCGCCATACTGTTTTCCACAATGGTTGAACTAGTTTACAATCCCACCAACAGTGTGAAAGTGTTCCTATTTCTCCACATCCTCTCCAGCACCTGTTGTTTCCTGACTTTTTAATGATCACCATTCTAACTGGTGTAAGATGGTATCACATTGTGGTTTTGATTTGCATTTCTCTGATGACCAGTGATGATGAGCATTTTTTCATGTGTCTGTTGGCTGTATGAATGTCTTCTTTTGAAAAGTGTCTTTTCATATCCTTTGCCCACGTTTTGATGGGGTTGTTTGTTTTTTTCTTGTAAATTTGTTTGAGTTCTTTGTAGGTTCTGGATATTAGCCCTTTGTCAGATGAGTAGATTGCAAAAATTTTCTCCCATTCTGTAGGTTGCCTGTTCACTCTGATGGTAGTTTCTTTTGCTGTGCAGAAGCTCTTTAGTTTAATGAGATCCCATTTGTCAATTTTGCTTTTGTTGCCATTGCTTTTGGTGTTTTAGAGATGAAGTCCTTGCCCATCCCTATGTGCTGAATGGTACTACCTAGTTTTTCTTCTAGGGTTTTTATGGTTTTAGGACTAACATTTAAGTCTCTAATCCATCTTGAATTAATTTTCGTATAAGGAGTAAGGAAAGGATCCAGTTTCCGGTTCCTATTTATGGCTAGCCAATTTTCCCAGCACCATTTATTAAATAGGGAATCCTTTCCCCATTTCTTGTTTTTGTCAGGTTTGTCAAAGATCAGATGTAGATGTGTGGTATTATTTCTGAGGACTCTGTTCTGTTCCATTGGTCTATATCTCTGTTTTGGTACCAGTACCGTGCTGTTTTGGTTACTGTAGCCTTGTAGTATAGTTTGAAATCAGGTAGTGTGATGCCTCCAGCTTTGTTCTTTTGGCTTAGGATTGTCTTGGCAATGTGGGCTCTTTTTTGGTTCCATATGAACTTTAAAGCAGTTTTTCCAATTCTGTGAAGAAACTCATTGGTAGCTTGATGGGGATGGCATTGAATCTATCAATTACCTTGGGCAGTATGGCCATTTTCACAATATTGATTCTTCCTATCCATGAGCATGGTATGTTTTTCCATTTGTTTGTGTCCTCTTTTATTTCACTGAGCAGTGGTTTGTAGTTCTTCTTGAAGAGCTCCTTTACATCCCTCTAAGTTGGATTCCTAGGTGTTTTATTCTCTTTGAAGCTGTTGTGAATGGGAGTTCATTCATGATTTGGCTCTCTGTTTGTCTGTTACTGTTGTATAAGAATGCTAGTGACTTTTGCACATTGATTTTGTATCCTGAGACTTTGCTGAAGTTTTTCAGCTTAAGGAGATTTTGGGCTGAGATGATGTGGTTTTCTAAGTATACAATCATGTTGTCTACAAACAGGGACAATTTGACTTCTTCTTTTCCTAACTGAATACCCTTGATTTCTTTCTCTTGCCTGATTGCCCTAGCCAGAACTTCCAACACTATGTTGAATAGGAGTGGTGAGAGAGGGCATCCCTGTCTTGTGCCAGTTTTCAAAGGGAATGCTTCCAGTTTTTGCTCATTCAGTATGATATTGGCTGTGGGTTTGTCATAAATAGCTCTTCTTATTTTCAGATATGTTCCATCAATACCGAATTTATTGAGAGTTTTTATCATGAAGGGCTGTTGAATTTTGTCAAAGGCCTTTTCTGCATCTATTGAGATAATCATGTGGTTTTTGTCTTTGGTTCTGTTTATATGCTGGATTGCATTTATTGATTTGCATATGTTGAACCAGCCTTGCATCCCAGGGATGAAGTCCACTTGATCATGATGTATAAGCTTTTTGATGTGCTGCTGGATTCAGTTTGCCAGTATTTTATTGAGGAATTTTTGCATCGATATTCATCAGGGATATTGGTCTAAAATTCTCTTTTCTTGCTGTATCTCTGCCAGGCTTTGGTATCAGGATGATGTTGGCCTCGTAAAATGAGTTAGGGAGGATTCTCTCTTTTTCTATTGATTGGATTAGTTTCAGAAGGAATGGTACCAGCTCCTCCTTGTACCTCTGGTAGAATTCAGCTGTGAATCCATCTGGTCCTGGTCTTTTTTTTTTGGTAGGCTATTAATTATTGCCTCAATTTCAGAGCCTGCTATTGGTCTATTGAGGGATTCAACTTCTTCCTGGTTTAGTCTTGGGAGAGTGTAAGTGTCCAGGAAAGTATCCACTTTTTCTAGGTTTTCTAGTTTATTTGCATTGAGGTGTTTATAGTATTCTCTGATGGTAGTTTGTATTTCTGTGGGGTTGGTAGTGATATCCCCTTTAACATTTTTTATTGCATCTATTTGTTTCTTCTCTCTTTTCTTCTTTATTAGTCTTGCTAGAGGTCTACCAATTTTGTTGATCTTTTCAAAAAATCAGCTCCTGGATTCATTGATTTTTTGGAGGGTTTTTTGTGTCTCTATCTTCTTCAGTTCTGCTCTGATCTTAGTTATTTCTTGCCTTCTGCTAGCTTTTGAATGTGTTTGCTCTTGCTTCTCTGGTTCTTTGAATTGTGATATCAGGGTGTCAGTTTTCGATCTTTCCTGCTTTCTCTTGTGGGCATTTAGTGCTATAAATTTCCCTCTATACACTGTTTTAAATGTTTCCCAGAGATTCTGGTATATTGTATCTTTGTTCTCATTGGTTTGAAAGAACATCTTTATTTCTGCCTTCATTTCGTTATGTACCCAGTAGTCATTCAGGAGCAGGTTGTTCAGTTTCCATGTAGTTCAGCAGTTTTGATTGAGTTTCTTAGTCCTGAGTTCTAGTTTGATTGCACTGTGGTCTGAGAGACAGTTTGTTATAATTTTTGTTCTTTTACATTTGCTGAGGAGTGCTTTATTTCCAACTATGTGGTCAATTTTGGAATAAGTGTGATGTGGTGCTGAGAAGAATGTACATTCTGTTGATTTGAGGTGGAGAGTTTTGTAGATGTCTATTACGTCCGCTTGGTGCAGAGTTGAGTTCACTTCCTGGATGTCCTTGTTAACTTTCATGTCTTTTATCAACCTTGAGATGCTTTTGGCTATTGTTTTTTCAAATAAGTTGTTTCTCTTTCTAGTGTCCTTCTGATCCTTCCATAATGCATTTGTTGGTTTGCTTGAAGATATCCCACCAGTCTTTTAGGTGCTGTTTACTTTTCTTCAGTTATTGTTTTCCCTCAGATGTAATAATTTCCAATGTCTTATCTTCAAGTTCAATGATTCACTCTTCTGCTTGTCAAAATTTGCATTTTAGGCTCTCTAGTAATTTTTTATTTCAGTTATTGTATTTTTTAGCTCCAGTACATCTTGTTGGTTTCTGTAGGTTTACATCCCTTTGTTTATATATTTTGTACATACATTCTTTTCTTGACATTATCCATGTCTTTATTTAGTTCTTTGAGTATCTTTAAGATATCAAGAACTTTTAGGAAAGTCTTTGTCTGGTAGGTCTGACATCTGGTCATTCTTTCTGGAGAATTTTTTTTCCTTTGAATGGGCTATACTTTGTTTCTTTGTATGCCCTGTGAGTCTGTTGTTAAAAACTGGATATTTGAAACTAATGATGTGTTAAAACTGGAAATAAAATTTTCCCTCTTTCCCAGGGGTTTTGTTTTTGTTTTTTTCTTTATTGTGTTTCATTTTTTATTAGCTTTAATATGTCTTCATCTTCATGTCGTGCCTGACATGTAAACTTAAGGTCTTTTCACATCTTTTCCGATTCTATACCTTTCCCTGACCATGTGCAGTGACTTTCCAATTTCCCTCATACATATAGTTGCTTTTAAATATCTGAATGTCTGGCTCTAAAAGGGGGATAGATAAAAATGAAGGGAGAGTACAAGGCACTGGCCCTTTAAATCCCTTAGTTGTTTTAGTCAGAGGGGGAGGAACTTACAATCATGCATAGAGGGTGAGTGCAACAATAGCTGCCTACCTATGTGTCTGTACTTCTGTGATCAGAAGCAGCAGTCTGTGATCAGAGCACAAATTCCTAATACCTGTAGAACAGGTTTCTTTTTGCCCACTCTAGCTCCTGAAAACCATGTATAAACTGCTCCATAAACATGCACAGCTATCTGCAATTTGGTTGGAGGTAGAAGATAGGTAGCCACTGTTGAGCTAAAAGCTAAAATTTACTAAAATTATCTACAAATTACTGGCAAGACATCTCCTGAAAGTTTAAAGCCTTCAATAGACTTAAAAGTTACAAAGTATTCATACAAAACCAATTTGCCAGTGTGATTGTTGTCTAGGTGGGAAGACAGATTCCTGGTACTTCCTATTCCATCAACCTATAAGAATCTTCTTAGTACCTATATTTTGCATTGATGCTTATAATGTCATTCCAAATAAATATCAAATGAGGCACAATACATTGTATCAATAAAAGTTTCATGGGAATGAAAATAAAAGTGGTTTGCCTTCTGACATTTTATCGAGACTCCACCTCAAAAAAAAATTTACAAATATGAAACTTTAAAAAAATTATAGCAAACCCTCACACAGTTAGTTCATAGAGTCTATCATTAACATTTTTACAGAAGGTTTTACTCAAATACTAATTCTATAAATTAGTGCTAGGTAAACTTGTGCTAGTAACTTAACCTCCCTGAACTTTAGTATCTTTATCTAGAAAAGGGAGATAAGGATAGTACTTACTTCATGCATTGCTGTAACAGTTACATGATATCTGTGCAGAGTACTTAACCTAGTACCAGGCATAAGGTAGATAGTCAGCATAAGTTACAGTAATTAGCATTTGCTGAATTAATGTATGAAAACATAATGAGGTTCCTGAAGATGCTCCTTTAAGAATTTTAATAACTTTAATATCATTTCAGCTGCTGGATAAATGACAGCAGTGTCTGTATTTAAGGTCTAGTATACTGAAGAGTATGAAAATGAAAATTTTTCCTTAATTAGCTGAGCCAAGGTACCTACATAAGAATTGCAGCCCAGTTATTGACTGTCCTGTTTATGTGCAATGAAATATGGTCTCTGAGTCTCCTTGGATTTATTTCATAAAAACAATTTAAAAATGGGGGAAATGCTATACTTTCTGATTTATCAATATACAGTGTAATTACTGGCCCTGAGTTTTAGTTGTCTGTTGGAGCAAAAAGGGAGGCAGGTGAAGGCCTAAACTAGGGTGAGACAGGAAATAGAAAAGCCCTGGAATGATCTTGCCAACACAGAGTCCTAAGCCTCTTTCTCTCCCCAGGTTCCATTCCTGTCCCTGAGGAGACCAAGGGCATGTGTTTAGGTTAGGGCAAGATAGGAGGTGCTAAGTAGGTCCAGGTGGAATTCTTTAAGACAGACTGGCTTTTTTCCAGCTTCAGGTCATGCTCACATACTTTATACAGCTGCATTGCTGCTTAAAATGCAGCTGGTGTGTTCTCCCTTGTCCAAGAATGGTTTGGACTATTCCTAAAACTTTATGTAAGTGGTTTTAAAAAACATCAGAAAGATGCACTTTGGTAACAAGAAAAAAAAAAAGAGACAAAAACAAAATATTTCAATATGCTAGAATCACTCAACCGTAATTTTAGAGATAGTATGCAGTGTGGGCCAATTCCTCATTTTTCTTACAGAAGATTACTGTATCATTGATAAATCAGGCTGCACAATTTCCTAGAATGAGCACATTGTATTATAATATTGGAATCCAATTTTTATGGTAACTCTGTTCCTCTTATGGGGTCCTTGGTTACATCATGATACAACTTTGGGTTCAATATTTTTCTGTGCTTATGCTCTCATAGATCTTATCCAATTCAAAAATATTATGATAAGTGAATTGAATCTTAGGTATTTGAAGCTGCACAGTTACAAAATCAACTTTTCTTTATTTCTCCTATGATGAGTAAACATTAGTGAAAAACATTGAATGTACTGAATATTTTAAATACTGAGCAGGCTCCTTAAAGATGTTAATCATTATATTTAAATAGATTTGAAACAAACTACTTTCATCATAGAGTGAATGTTATTGTATATATTCCCCGTGATCTATCATTAACTTAAATCATATTTTCTGAATTATTTATAAAAACATTTCAAATGTGAATTCATGGAATTTTAAAAAAGACTTCTCTTGTCAATTCCAAGAAATCCAGTTCTGAAAAGTTTTCAAATGTTAGTGAAGGCTTTTCAGGCTACTTGAATGCACCTGCTTGATCAGACCTTCAACAAAGTATTTTCATTGGCAAATATGTAATTTATGAATAAATAAGGAGTTGGATCCCAAGAAACTGGAATAATAAGCTCAGTGCATTAAAGTCTTTGTGCAAAGGCTTGCATGAAGTCTCTACCAAACTTTTGAAAAATTAATTTCACCAAGTCCAAGTGCTTGGGATACAAGGGGATGACTACCTACAGAGGCCTTTTCACACATTGCTACCACCGTCAGCAGTTCTTTTTTATTAGCTCTCTTGGCAGCTCAGCAGGCCCTCAGGAGAGTCCACGGTAGACTTCTTTCAGGTATGTATGTGTGTGTGTGTGTGTGTGTGTGTGTGTGTGTCTGTGTGTTGCGTACTGAGCCAGGGGATGGCTATGCATCCACCCCACCCCCACATCAAAATGTTTCCCCTTGGATGAACAATCCTGCACTGTGAGTACTCTGCAGGTGTCTCTGGGTGTCAGCTGGCCTCTGTTTATTATTCGTGTGCTGTGTACAGGGAGGCCCAGCTGGCCATCACTAACAAGTCTCTGCAAATGGGTCAAGGAAATGAAAATAAAGCCTGTACAGCAGGAACTTTTAGGGTCTGGGGTTTTGCTGGCAAATCCTGCCCAAGTTCCTCTTTAGGTGCTACTTTAAAATTGCTACTTGTTTGACTTGGACAAGACTTCACATGGAGAGGCCGTGTGAGATTTGCGAAGGGGGGCCCAGCTGGAAGCAGGTGTGCCACTTTTCATTTTCTCTTTTACCAGGAGAACACATCTTCTGCCCAGTTCTGAAGCATTTCTTTTCTTTAGAAGCTTGTTTGTATAATTTGTTTTCCCAAAATGAGGGAGGTGGGGGTTACTATTAAAGGAGTGAAGAATCATTCCCATGATTTTGAACTATTTTGTTTTTCAAACCTATTAATCAAAGTTGAATAAGAAGAAATAAACACCTATTAAAATTTAAAACCTTTTTCTCTTCAACTTACATTTTTAGTTACCCAAGAACAAGAATGGATCTTTCTTATCAAGATTGTTCTGTGATGAATTTCTAAATTATAATGCACAGGAAGGATGGTGGTTTACTTAGTAGGATTACTCATGGTAAAGTGTGTGTCAAATTTAATAACAATTACAATAGTCAACAACAATTTCTACTGAAGGAATCACTACTTTATTGAAGTCACTTAGTGCAACTCTTTTATGATCAATCAGGTCTGTGATCATCTTGGACACTTTTCCTGATAACTACTCTAATAATATTCTAGACCTGGTTCACTACACTTAAAAGGATCTGGTAAAGTTATCAGTGGTTCAGGATTACTAGTCTGGGAATCCTTTAACTGGTGCTCAGTGCTTACACAATTTCTCTCTCAATAATGATCTGTGTTACCCCAAATCACAGCTTATTATTTAAGAAGTTTCTATGTATTATATTCTTAAAGCCTATCATCAGCCATAAAATGTTATTCATTCGTTTATTCACTCACCCAGTGAGCATTAATTGAAACACTAATGTGTGCTAGGCAATATGGCAGGCAAGGAAATGCAGACACAAAGAGAATGATTCTGTCCTTCCAGCCCCTGTCTGCCCACCCACCACACTGACTTGCAGCAACCATAGGGATCCTTTTAAAACACGAGTCAGACCACGTGGCTTTTCTAATTAAAACTGCTACAGTCCCCTCTGAGGCCTTAATGACCCATCTGGCTCCTCTGTCCCTCCCCACCCTTGGATCCTACCCATCCCCTGCCCCACTATGCTCCAGCAATACTGGCTTTCTTGCTGCTCCTTAAACACACTGAGCATTCTCCCCACTCGCCTGCTCCACAAATTGTAGTTGCATATTTCTCTATTACACCCATCTCTCCTTTACTCCTGATCTGATTCTGTTCTCAGTAATCTCTAGCTTTTGTCTCATCTCTTAAGTTTCCTAAGGAAAGAGCTTTTGTATTTCATTTTCTCTCTTGTATCCTTGTGCCTGGAACAGGCTTCATATGGTAGAAATTCAATAAATATTTATTAAAGGAATGAATGAATGCATAAAGACCTGACCTTTAGTCTAATTAGAAGAAGGAATGTGAATAATCATAATATCATCATGAAAGATTATAGTGTTACAGGATGTTGAAATACTTACATACCTGTCTATATTTCTTAAATGTATATCAATATACAAATCTACATGGTATTAAAGGTGTGTTCAGAAGCGAAGGAAAGCAGTATTTGTTTCAAGCTTTCTTACTATTTATTTTGACGCTGTGATATAATTCTCTTACTGCTTTTCAGACCCTCTGGAGATTGAAAACAAAAACAACAACAACAACGTAAGAAGGGGGAAAAAAGTCTTAGCTTTCCAAGAATATGTAGCTGCTTCTCAAGAACTTTGGCTTGGCATTTATAATTAATCTTATGAAAATTGCTCCTGAGGCTTTGATTAGTTGCAAGAATGGAGCCCTTTTTAGAGTCTAAACTTAATATAAGACCCTAAACTTAATATAAGGCTCTAAATCTAATATAAGACTTTTTCAGTCTTATATTACGGATCTCATAGCACTTACTGAGGCAAAAAGTGGTTTTGGATTTTATGAATTGGGGTGTTCCCCTATAGATCTTTTCAGTTTAGGAAACTAGAAAAAAAAATTAAAATCAGTTTACATAGAGATCATTGTTTTAGCCTAAGTGAATAAATCTATTGCTTCCCTACTTACTGTTTTCATGAGTTATTCAGTTTATTCCTCCACATCAGTTAACGTTGTTCTCCCCTTTTACTTGTCTAGAAATCAAGTTAATTTTGACCACTTACCTGGCTTATTTCACTTGAAAACTTACTTATGTCTTGTGGATATCACTAGCTCATTAGTATCATTTTTATCTGATTCCATTCTCTCAACTGTTTCCAAAACCTACCAGTTGGTTTAATTCCTCTTTCAGTCAACATTCTTAACGCTCCTAACCAGAAGCCCTAGGTCATCTGCATTCACAGAACTAGGCTTGGCCTTTAGTTCCAAATACTTTTATATAAATGTTGTTCTAAAGCTCTCCTGTGACTCTTTTGTAGCCCCCAGATAATCACTCTTTTGACTCTCTAAATTTGTTATTGCTCTGACAGAGTATATTGTCTCTGCTTGAAGCTTTCATAAATCCTACATAGCTCCTTCTGAGGATTCATCACTTAAATGTTATCACTTCCGGCGTTCTCTTGCTTCACATTAGATCAATTTCATACACAGTGACGTCCTAATTTACTTAAAGAAAATCACATCTCTCCAGTTCTCCTTACATTGCATATGCCCATCAATCCTTTTTTTTTAACAACAAAAAACCCAAAATATTTTAATTGAAGTATTATTGACATTCAAAAAGGTGCACATATTCACTTTATACAGACAATATAATCATGCCATAAACATGTATCATTTCTAAAAATTTACTTCCTCCCTTTTTTCTTTTTATTAAGTTATTATTACTATACAAAAAGGTACACAAGTTATTATTGCTATATCCTTTTAAGTGATCATGTCTCATTCTGAGTTACATGTACACACTATTCAAACCCCACTTATAACACTGAGAAGTTATTTTCTGTTCCAAGATACTTTCAACTTATCTCCCTTCAATGTGCTTCAGTATATTAGGTGTTTCTGATTCTACTTACACTTATTCTGTTTAGAAGACTCTAAAATTATTTTGAGATAAGTAGTACATTTCCATGGCCCTAGATGACATTTTCATGTGACAACTCACTATTACTAATGTCTTATGGCAAACTGTTATAAATTCCAAATCTGTTTTGGTAGCTCTCTTTGATCTGTTTTTTTTCAATTTCGGAAAATTATTATACATTCAAATTCCTTTTGGTGAGAGAGGTGAAGGGGGTTTGATGACTTTTTCTATGTCCTTGAAATAATGTAAGACTATCCAATGATGCATTAGAAAGAAGAATGAATGAGTGATTAATATAAAGAAGATTGTAAAACTTCAATAACTTCACTATTCATGTAATTGCAAAGGCATTGTCAGATAGAGCAGCAGAGCCAAATACAATATAAGAGTCCCAAGCACATATAAAATAATTTAGTATACAAGGAGGTAGTATTTCAAAGAAAGGGTGAAAGGACATTTTATTTAATAAAAAGCTCTTGGAAAAAAGATGACAAACTATTTGGAACCAAACAAAACAAAATTTAAACAAAATAATTACTTTCTAAGATTGAGACAGATTAAAGATGACTAAAATATGAATCAACCTAAATGTCCATCAACGATAGACTGGATTAAAAACATATGGAATCCATACACTACAGAATACTATGCAGTTATAAAATGGAATGAGATCATGTCCTTCGCAGGGACATGGATGGACTTGGAAGCCATCATCTTCAGCAAACTAAGGCAGGAACAGAAAACCAAATACCGCATGGTCTCACTTATAAGTGGGAGCTGAGTAATAAGAACACATGGACACATAGTGAGGAACAACCACACTCACACTGGGGCCTGTCAGAGGCAGGAGGGTGGGGAAGAGAGAGCAGCAGGAAAAATAGCTAATGGATACTGGGCTTAATACCTAGGCATTGGGATGATCTGTGCAGCAAACCACCATGGCACACGTTTACCTATGTAACAAACTTGTACATCCTGCACATGTACCTCTGAACTTAAAATAAAAGTTGAAGAAAACAAAGAAAACTATAAGAGCATTAGGAGAAAATAATGCCACAAGGAGAAAGTTAAAAAGAAACATAGATACAATTAAGAGGCAAAGAGAAAATTGGAAAAAAATAGTTGTTTATACTTACATACAAAAATGCTTTTGAACAAGAAATAATTATAATTGCAAGCTATGTGCCAAATTTGTCCTAAATGTGAATCACTGATGATGGTACCTGCTCTCATGAAGCTTCCAGTCTAATGGAATTAAACAAATTTTTATTTTATTAAATATGTATCCACATAAATGAATATCCAGTTAGAATCCATGAAGAAAGATTGTATGATGACATAAGGGACCAGGGGAATCTAATGTGTATTTTGGGGTCTAGAAGACCACATTAAGGTACTTGAATTTGTAATGTAACTTTAATGTATTCATATTAATCTTATAAAATCAATTATTTTTAATTTATTCACATGTCAATATTAATAAAACGTAAAATACAAACTTTTAATAGCAAATATAGTATTATTTATCAGTTTTCATATTAACAATATACTATGTAATATATTCTTAATATATAGAGAACTCTTCAATTTCATAAAGAAAACTATACATTTAACCTAACAGAAAAAAATGGACGAGCAAATGAATATGCAGGTCATCATAGAAAATTCACAAATACTCAGTAAACACATGGAAAATATTCAACCTTACTTGTTACGAAAAATGAATTTAAAACAACATATATTTTTATGGCTTTAATTGGCATAATGAAAGATGACTTTCAAACACTCTCAAACACGTGTGGTCAGCAAATGAATGTAATTTTTCTGTAGGAAAATTGAGAAATCACAACCTTAAATTTCTGCATGCCCTTTGCTCCAGGAATTCTACATAGAGAAATGTGTCTTAAGGAAATTTTCGTGAATCTGCACTAACAGGTATACACAAGGATATTTTCTGCGGAAGCATTTTAATAGCTGAATTTTTCAAGCAACCAGAAGTCCATTAAGTAAATATGTAGTTCATTCTTCCATTGAAATATTGTGTAGCAGTTCAGAAGGATATGAACATACATAATGGGATTAAAACCATTCATATTTTACTAAGCTAAAATATAGATTATTATGCATTTCATTAAATGATTTTATTTTTATAATAAAATTATTATATATAGAAAATGTTAATTGTAGCCATATTTCTGTAACTACCTAAAAAAGGATCTCTTCATGTTCTGCTATAATTTTGCATTTTGTTATAAACATTTACTACTTTAGTAAAAAAATAAAAGCAATGTTTATATAAAGGAAGAAAACTAAAAAAATTTAAGCTGAACATTGTTGAACTTAAGATGGTTTAGAAAGACTCTTTGTGTTACACAGCATTCCCTGTAAGCAGATTTTTGATGAACATTTGCATGGAGAATGTTATAAACAGTTTTTATATGAGTATTTACATGGTGGAGCTTTTCTGGGCTGTGCTCAATGAACCAACACTTATGGAGGGTAGGGGAACAGGACTAGGCAGAGGGAGAAGTTGATTTATAATGCAGTTGCAATAAATGGCTCAACTAATCCTCTAGGGGCCTGTGCAGCTGGGATGGCCTTCAGAGATGTCCTAATTAGGGCAAACGGGATAGGCCCTTTTCTTTTAAATTTTGTTTTTTACTTTTTTTATTGTTATTATACTTTAAGTTCTAGGGTACATGTGCACAATGTGCAGGTTTGTTACATAGGTATACATGTGCCATGTTGGTGTGCTGCACCCATTAACTCGTCATTTACATTAGGTATATCTCCTAATGCTATCCTTCCCTCCTTCCCCCTCCCCACAATAGGACCCAGTGTGTGATGTTCCCCTGTGTCCAAGTGTTCTCATTGTTCAGTTCCCACCTATGAGTGAGAACATGTAGTATTTGGTTTTCTGTTCTTGCAATAGTTTGGTGAGAATGATGGTTTCCAGCTGCATCCATGTCCCTACAAAGGACACGAACTCATCCTTTTTTATGGCTGCATAGCATTCCATGGTGTATATGTGCCACATTTTCTTAATCCAGTCTCTTTTAATGCTTTCTCCCAACCTCACCATCACTGCATACAGGTTGCCTCCAGGGACAGAGCCTAACGTGGGACAAAGCAGCTTATTTTGCAGAAAGTAATTCTTGGAAGGCAATCAACTTCTTGTAGCAGAGAGTGGCTCTGATCTTAAGGGCAATCCTGGGAAGTGCAATAGCATGCACTGTATCAAACTTGCCCAACCCATGGCCCCCGGGCTGCATGTGGCCCAGGACAGCTTTGAATGCAGCCCAACACAAATTCATCAACTTTCTTGAAACATCATAAGGTTTTTTTGCATTTTTTTAAAGCTCATCTGCTATCGTTAGTGGTAGTGTATTTTATGTGTGGCCTAAGACAATTCTTCCACTGTGACCCGGGGAAGCCAAAAGATTGGACACCCCTGCACTCTCCTGACGGTTTCCAGTTGAGAAGTACATGGTTTATGTGAATGGGCCATCAAGGGTCCAGAGTCTGAATCTCTTCTTGAATTTATCAATCTTTCCCTTAATGCTGAGAAAAAGGGATGCCCTCATAATAATACAATTTATAAACCAGTGACATGCAAACCAAACTCCAATATATGTATTTTCACTGAGAAATATAGCTGACATGAGGACTAAAATGTGTTTTGACTGACCAGTACATTCTCTGCTAAATTAGAAACAAAATTGACACCCAGGAGGTTTCTTGGTTTGTTTGACATCAGGGAAAAAGTCATTTTCAAATTGAAAGAGTACCACTATATCATTTTCTATATTAAAGGGATTTATTTTCCTTTACTGTTGAAGAAATAATAATAAATCCTTTCTTCTCAAAGTTTTCCAGACTTAACATAGATTTTACATTTTATTTTATCTTTGTTACAATTCACATACTGGTTCTAGATTTGGAAGAATTTCATCCATAACCATTTACAAATTACCTGCCAGAGTAAGTTGCTCTTGTGAAATATTTGCACATATTTTATATGAATTTTTATTCCAAAGAGGGTATCTGTTTTTTAAATCTTATTCTCATATTTTGATGTACTCTATGAATTTATTGACTTTACAAGTTTCTTTGTAGAAATTGTTTCTCAAATAGTAGTTTTATGAATACATATGTAATAGTTTTATTTTTCTATGTTCAAAATATTTTTATCAATGGACCCATAAATCTTTGGAAAGTAGCAAAACCTCTCTTATTTTTAATATTACAAGTATTGTAAAAATATTTTATTTGAATAAATTATTTACAGTTTTCTATATCAACCCTAGTTAAATTCCTATCCTAGAGAGAAACATCATTAAAAATGTGGGGTATACATTTCTAGCCCTTTACTTATGCATTCAAATTTATACATATGTGCATATACATATCATTTAAACATAATTGTGATCATAATTTATATATCATTCTGCTGCTTGCTTTAATTCATTTTTATGTTTGATTTGGAGATCATTTCAGGGCTCCACAATATGCTTATAACAAATTGATGAATACAGCATGTATTTTATGGATAAATTTAATTAATTCATATTTATTGTGATTGGTAATATGTTTACTACCTTGTATTTCCTGACATTTTGTTAACTTTTAAACTAATACCTCATTATTCTGTGCCGCTTCATTACAAGCACAAGTACTTCCTATTTTTAACACTGTTTACTGTGTTTGATGTCATATTCTGTCTTAAATGTATTTCATATTGATGATATACAATTTTTTATTACAGTAAATATAAGCAATTATAATAGGAAGGGTCTTAGTAATTTTCTGAGACTTTACTCTGAAAATTGTCTCTTTTGTTTCACACTTGATTGCACACACACACACACACACATATATTAGCTGAATATATATATATAAGCTTTTAATTTGGAAATTTATTTTCTTCTTCTTTTTGCTTATTTCTTTCACTGAATTTTTCTCAGTCATGTCATCTACAACTCCTATTGGACAAACAGTAGTACATGTAAATTCATCTTTTATATTTTGGCTTTTCTTTCATATTTTCCATCTCCACGTCTTCTTTGTGCTACATTTTAGGGATTAGTTTGTTCTTCCAGCTCTGTTTGTTAAGTTTGAGACTTTTCTTTGGCTATCGGTTTTCACCAAATGTTTGACAGGTTTGGTTTATTTGTTCTTATTCATACTTGATAAATGGCTTTGGTGAATGTAGGAGATGATTGCATTGGTCAATTTCTTGTGATGGCTGTGTGTGTATGTGTTTTGGGTTTTATATTCGTTTAGGTACTTCCTTGATATCTAGGTCAGAATTTTCAATGCAGACTTTATCAGGAGAGCAAATTTTGTTTCTTAATCCTTTTTTTCCCCTTGTTTGTCCTTATGGAAGTAAGAGGTTACATCAGGCTTTACTATGCTCTTTTTTTCTGGTACCAATATTCAGTTGAGAGTTCTTCTCAGCCAAACTTTTTTTTTAAGACATAAAGATTTTTATACCTTTATTTTAAATTAATGGCTGAAAGCAAGTAAAAATAACTAATTTTGCTAAATACTCCAACAAAGTATTTTGAATCACATACTCAGAGTACAAATTAGTCAGAGACATTAAAATTATTCCCAAATTACGGAGCCTTAGAAAAAAAGAATTATATGAACACAAAACCCACTAGGGAGTTGATTTCTTACATATTTTTCTATGGAATGTGTGCTTTGGCTCAAGTATTCTCCTTTCACTGAAACTATCTAACGGACTTCAAAACCCACTATAAACATGGAAAAAAAATGTCTTTAAATGGCTTTAGTAGTGACATGATGATACTCATGTCCATCTGTGTTTGATAGCAAATGCCAGCATCAAGTACATTTTCAGAACATGAAAACAGGCACGTGCTTTTAAAAAAAGTTTGTGGGATTGCTGAGCAACACGTGTGAACATCTCAATAAACATTTTAAAGGAAAGAACATAATTAGCTCATTTGTTTTACGGAAGTGATGAAGTGTAATAGAGTTCAACCTGTTCAAACACACTTGCCAAAATTTTAAGAAGTAGTTTTCTACTTAGAGCTTTGGGAAAGAGCAATGATGGAGGACATAAAAAGAAAAATTATTGCACTAAATAAAACTCTCCAGTACTTTTGAGAATTAGCTAACATATAAGCAATCCTAGCAGGTTGGAAAATGTAGAATAATATGCATTACTTTTTAAAAACATAATTTATGGTATTAGGTCTAACATTTAAGTCTCTAATCCATCTTGAATTAATTGTCATATAAGGAGTAAGGAAAGGATCCAGTTTCAGCTTTCTACTTATGGCTAGCCAATTTTCCCAGCACCATTTATTAAATAGGGAATCCTTTCCCCATTTCTTGTTTTTTTCAGGTTTGTCAAAGATCAGATGGCTGTAGATGTGTAGTACTATTTCTGAGGACTCTGTTCTGTTCCATTGGTCTATATCTCTGTTTTGGTACCAGTACCATGCTGTTTTGGTTACTGTAGCCTTGTAGTATAGTTTGAAGTCAGGTAGCGTGATGCCTCCAGCTTTGTTCTTTTGACTTAGGATTGTCTTGGAGATGCGGGCTCTTTTTTGGTTCCATACGAACTTTAAAGCAGTTTTTTCCAATTCTGTGAAGAAACTCATTGGCAGCTTGATGGGGATGGCATTGAATCTATCAATTACCTTGGGCAGTATGGCCATTTTCACAATATTGATTCTTCCTACCCATGTGCATGGTATGTTCTTCCATTTGTTTGTGTCCTCTTTTATTTCACTGAGTAGTGGTTTGTAGTTCTCCTTGAAGAGGTCCTTTACATCCCTTGTAAGTTGAATTCCTAGGTATTTTATTCTCTTTGAAGAAATTGTGAATGGAAGCTCATTCATGATTTGTCTCTCTGTTTGTCTGTTGCTGGTGTATAAGAATGCTTGTGATTTTTGCACATTAATTTTGTATCCTGAGACTTTGCTGAAGTTGCTTATCAGCTTAAGGAGATTTTGGGCTGAGATGATGGGGTTTTCTAAATATACAATTATGTCATCTGCAAACAGGGAAAATTTGACTTCTTTTCCTAACTGAATACCCTAGGTAATACCATTCAGAACATAGGCATGGGCAAAGACTTCATGTCTAAAACACCAAAGAGGACACAAACAAATGGAAAAACATACCATGCTCATGGATAGGAAGAATCAATATTGTGAAAATGGCCATACTGCCCAAGGTAATTGATAGATTCAATGCCATCCCCATTAAGCTACCAATGACTTTCTTCACAGAATTGGAAAAACTGCTTTAAAGTTCATATGGAACCAAAAAAGAGCCCACATTGCCAAGACAATCCTAAGCCAAAAGAACAAAGCTGGAGGCATCACGCTACCTGATTTCAAACTATACTACAAGGCTACAGTAACCAAAACAGCACGGTACTGGTACCAAAACAGAGATATAGACCAATGGAACAGAACAGAGTCCTCAGAAATAATACCACACATCTACATCTGATCTTTGACAAACCTGACAAAAACAAGAAATGGGGAAAGGATTCCCTATTTAATAAATGGTGCTGGGAAACTTGGCTAGCCATAAGTAGAAAGCTGAAACTGGATCCTTTCCTTACTCCTTATACGAAAATTAATTCAAGATGGATTAGAGACTTAAATTTAGACCTAATACCATAAAAGCCCTAGAGGAAAACCTAGGTAGTACCATTCAGCACATAGGGATGGGCAAGGACTTCATCTCTAAAACACGAAAAGCAATGGCAACAAAAGCAAAATTGACAAATGGGATCTCATTAAACTAAAGAACTTCTGCACAGCAAAAGAAACTACCATCAGAGTGAACAGGCAACCTACAGAATGGGAGAAAATTTTTGCAATCTACTCATCTGACAAAGGGCTAATATCCAGAACCTACAAAGAACTCAAACAAATTTACAAGAAAAAAACAAACAACCCCATCAAAACGTGGGCAAAGGATATGAAAAGACACTTTTCAAAAGAAGACATTCATACAGCCAACAGACACATGAAAAAATGCTCATCATCACTGGTCATCAGAGAAATGCAAATCAAAACCACAATGAGATACCATCTCACACCAGTTAGAATGGTGATCATTAAAAAGTCAGGAAACAACAGGTGCTGGAGAGGATGTGGAGAAATAGGAACACTTTTACACTGTTGGTGGGACTGTAAACTAGTTCAACCATTGTGGAAAACAGTATGGCGATTCATCAAGGATCTAGAACTAGAAATACCATTTGACCCAGCCATCCCATTACTGTGTATGTACCCAAAGGATTATAAATCATGCTGCTATAAAGACACATGCACACGTATATTTATTGCAGCACTATTCACAATAACAAAGACTTTTAATCAACCCAAATGTCCATCAGTGACAGACTGAATTATGAAAATGTGGCACATATACACCATGGAATACTATGCAGCCATAAAAATGGATGACTTCATGTCCTCTGTAGGGACGTGGATGCAGCTGGAAACCATCATTCTCAGCAAACTATTGCAAGAACAGAAAACCAATCACCACACGTTCTCACTCATAGGTGGGAATTGAACAATGAGATCACTTGGACACAGGAATGGGAGCATCACATACTGGGGCCTATTATGGGGAGGGGGGAGGGAGAAGGGATAGCATTGGGATATAAATCTAATGTAAATGACAAATTAATGGGTGCAGCACACCAACATGGCACATGTATGCATATGTAACAAGCCTGCATGTTGTGCACATGTACCCTAGAACTTAAAGTATAATAATAAAAAATGCAGTGAAAGAAAGATAAAATAAACATATAAGTAACTTAAGAAATAATATAGACCCTTCCTGAGACACATTGTAATCAAACTGTTGCCAGCCAAAGACAATTATAAAATCCTTAAAACAACAAGAGAGAAGCAAAAATTCACATACATGAGATTTTCAGCAAAAGTATCAGCATATTTTTCATCAGAATCTTTTGAGGTCAGAAGTCAGTGAACTAATTTTAATGGTGCTTAAAGGTAAACAAAAGTCAACCAAGAATTCTATATCCAGCAAAATAGTCTTCAAAAGTAAGAGAGAAATTAGGACATTCCCAGATAAGCAAAAGCAGAGGCAGTTTATTACTACTAGAGCCATTGTGCAATAAATTATTAAGGGAGTCCTGGAGGGTGAAATGGAAGGACAATAGATAGTAACTTGAAGTCATATGAAGAAATAAATATCTCAGGACAGGTAAACATATGAGCATTTATAAAAACTAGTATTGTTATAAAAATGGATTGTAACTCCACTTTTTGTCTACATTAAAGACACTAATAATTGTTTCAAAAATAACTATTAGTCCAAAAACTAGTATTATTGGAACTTTGGTTTGTAATTTTACATTTTGTTTTCTACTTAATTTAAGAGAAAAATGAACCATACAAAAACAATTATTAGTTTATACTTTTGAGCAGACATGTATAAAGGTGTAATGTTGTGATATTGATAATGAAAGGAGTGAGGATGAAACTGTATAAAAGCAGAGTTTTTGTGTGTTATTGAAGTTCAGCTGATATAAATTCAAATTAGAGTGTAATAACTTTAATATATCAAATGTAATCAATCCCCATCATAAGCACAAATCAAGTAGTTATGGAATATACACAAGAGAACATGAAATGATAGTTAAAATATTTCACTACAAAAAAAAAAAACAGGTAAGACAATATTGCGCAAAATGAGGGACAAAAAAACTTAAAAGGCTTATAGACAACAATTATCAAAATGAGCCACAAACCAAGTAGGTATGGAATATACACAAGAGAACATGAAATGATAGTTAAAATATTTCACTACAAGAAAACAGAAAAGACAATAATGCACAAAATGAGGGACAAAAACTCTTAAATCTTAAAAGGCTTACAGACAACAGTTACCAAAAGGACAGAAATTTCTTCTTAGCAGTAACTATTTTAAATGTAAATAGACTAAACATTCCAATCAAGGATTAAAATAATGAAAAAAAGAGACTTTAAATCAAAAAAGGTTATGATGATCAGGAAAAACATTATTCATTAATAAAAGATATAATATAGCAAGAAAATACAATAGTTATAAATATTTACATACCTAATAATAGAACATCGAAAATGTATGAAGCAAAAATTGACAGGATTGAAGGGAGATATAGACAGTTCCACAGTAACAGTTCAATGCCCCACACTCTGTAATGAATAGGACATCCAGAAAGAAGATAAGTAAGATAATAGAGCACTTGACACAATAAAATAGCTAATCTAATAGACATATGCAAGAACATTATAACCACCAACAACATAATACACAATTTTCCTAAGTGCATGTGGGACATTGTCCATGATAGTCTATATATTTGGTCACAAATTAAGTCTCAATAGATTTTAAAAGATAGAGATCATACAAAATATTTTCTCCAACAATGGTTGGAAGAAGTTAGACATGAATAATTGAAGGAAGACTGGAAAATACCCTGCAAATTTGTGGAAATAAAACAACACATTCTTAAACCACCAATGGATCAAAAAATAAATAACAAGGGAAATCAGAAAATACTTGGAGACAAATGGAAATGAAAACAGCATACCAAAACTTACGTGATACACTGATAAATGCTTACTTTAAAACAAAGATCTCAAATTAACAACCTAACATTATAACTTGTTGAATTGGAAAAAGAAAACAAACTAAAGAAGAGTTAATGTAAATTTATCTGACACTTAAAAAATATATGTAATAGCAAGGAATTTCTTTAAATGCCCTCATTTTATGAGTCTATTATTAATCTGATACCAAAGTCAAAGACACCGCAAGAAAACTATAGACCACTACCCCTTATAAATGTTGATACAAATATCCTTAACAAAATGCTAGCAAACTGATTTTAACAGCACATTACAATGTGCTCTAATCGAAAATAAACTACTCAAATGAACCTGCCCTTGTAGTATGAACCAATACACCAGTCTTGTAAACCGGGAATGGAGACCTTCTCCCCAGGACAACACAGAGAGAAAGTACTTGACTTCACCATCAGCACCCAAGGCTAAAACTCTAATTTAAACTACTCTCTGTGTTCTGATGAGGCACCTATTTTGGGTATAACCCAAGTATTGACCTGCCCCATAATAATGTTATGTATATCGTGCATTACTGCTAGCCGACATGAATATTGTATAGTACTATAAGTGTTTAACTGTACATAGTACATACGAAGGTACCCCCGTACAATCACTGCTTGCTCGCAGTATATGCTTACAAGCCAGAACTATAAACGCTTAACCAACTGTAACACATTAAACTCACACCTCCAAAAGCCCATGCCCTTCCCCAGGAATATCGACCACACTTTTAACCGTACATAGTACATTCAGTCGTTCACTGGACATAGCACATTCAAATCGAATAAATCCTCGTCACTACAGCTATCCCCCTCAGATAGTGGTTTCTCGCTCACCATCCTCCGTGAAATCAATATCCCGCAAAAGCGTGCTACTCTCCTCGCTCCGGGCCCATAACACTTGGGGGTAGCTATCCTGAACTGTATCTGGCATCTGGTTCTTACCTCACGGCCATGGAACTCAGATCGCCCACATGTTATCCTTAAATAAGACATCACAATGGATCACAGGTCTATCACCCTATTAACCAGTCATGGGTGCTCTCCATGCATTTGGTATTTTAACTTTGGGGTATGCACGCGATTGCATCGCAGAAGGCTGGTCTGCGGCGCACCTTATGTTGCAGGATCTGTCTTTAATTCCTAGTACACTCTCATTAATCGCACCTACGTTCAATATTCCAGCCGCGCGTAACTACCACAAGGTGTTAATTAATTCATGCTTGTAGGACATAACTAAACTTACAGTGGCTTCTCACACTAAACCCTACGATAAAATTCCGCAACCCGCCTCCCTCCAACTCTTGCCTCATTAAACCAGGAAAGACACCTTTTCCAAACCCCCAAAACAAAAAGCCTCAATCTAATTCAGCCAGAGCCCAAATTTTTATCTTTAGGCTGTATGCATTTTCAACAGTTACCCCTCAACGAACGCACCTTTTTTTCTTTTAATTTCACTCCGCTGCTCCCCCAAATTTAATTCTCCTCTTACAGTCACTTCATTCAGTACATGTATCCCTCCGCTGCTGAGCCCATACCCTAAACCAACACAATCCCAAAGGCGGCCCCTCTCTTTATTTTTCTTACCCCCACAATCGCACATGCGCGTATCTTCTGGACCCCCATTTATACCACGCATTCGTGCAGTTTATATAGCTTAACTATCTAAAGCAAGACACTGAAAATATCTAGACGGACCTACACTGCCCCATAAACAAATAGGTTTGGTCCTAGCCTTTCTATTAACTCTTAGTAAGATTACACATGCAAGTATCCCTGCCCCGGTGAAATCACCCTCTAAATCACTACGATCAAAAGGAGTAAGTATCAAGCACGTATTAATGCAGCTCAAAACACTTTGCTCAGCCACACCCCCGGGGGAGACAGCAGTGATAAGCCTTTAGCAATAAAGTTTAAGCTATACTGACACCCAGGGTTGGTTAATTTCGTGCCAGCCACTGGGGCCATACGATTAACCTAAGCTAATAGAGACCGGTGTAAAGAGTGTTTTAGGTTTGCCCTCAATAAAGCTAAGTTTCATCTAAGTTGTAAAAAACCCTAGCTAATATAAAATAAACTACGAAAGTGGCTTTGATACTTCTGAATACAAAATAGCTAAGACCCAAACTGGGATTAGATATCCCACTATGCTTAGCCCTAAACTTCAACAATTAAATTAACAAAACTGCTCTCCAGAACACTGCAAGCACTAGCTTAAAACTCAGAGGACTTGGCGGTGCTTCACATCCCTCTAGAGGAGCCTTTTCTATAATCGATAAACCCCGATTCACCTCACCACCTCTTGCTCAGCCTATATACCGCCATCTTCAGCAAACCCTAGTAAAGACCACAAAGTAAGCACAAGTATCTACATAAAAATGTTAGGTCAAGATGTAGCCTATGAGGTGGTAAGAAATGGGCTACATTTTCTACCCCAGAAAATTCCACGATAACACTTATGAAACCTAAGGGCCCAAGGAAGATTTAGCAGTAAATTAAGAACAGAGTGCTTAATTGAATAAGGCCATAAAGCACGCACACACTGCCCGTCACCCTCCTCAAGTATATTTTAAGGACTAACTTAACTAAATCCCCTGTACATTTATATAGAGGAGAGAAGTCGTAACATGGTAAGTGTAACGGCGGATATTGAAGGTTTTGAGGATTCTTTGGTGAAAAGAATCTGCTATAGTAGAGGCTGGCGCTGGGACCGGCTGAACAGTTTATCCCCACTTAGCAGGAAATCTATCTCATCCAGGGGCCTCTGTAGACTTGACTATCTTCTCACTTCACCTGGCAGGTGTCTCTTCTATTTTAGGAGCTATCAATTTCGTCACCACAATTATCAATATAATACCCCCTGCTATGACTCAGTACCAAATACCCGTTTTTGTCTGATCTGTCCTAATCACAGCAGTTCTGCTCCTCTCTCTTCCAGTCCTAGCCGCTGGCATTACTATACTATTAACAGACAACAACCTTAACACCACCTTCTTCGACCCAGCTGGAGGGGGCGATCCTATCCTATACCAGCACCTATTCTGGTTCTTCGGTCACCCCAAAATCTATATCCTCATTCCACTAGGCTTCTGAATAATCTCCCACATCGTAACATATTATTCCGGAAAAAAGGAACCATTTGGGTATATGGGCGTAGTCTGGGCTATAATATCAATTGGCTTCCTAGGGTTTATTGTGTGAGCTCATCATATATTTACAGTAGGAATAGACGTAGGTACACGAGCTTACTTCACCTCTGCCACTATAATCATCACTATTCCCACTGGTGTTAAAGTTTTTAGCTGACTTGCTATGCTTCACGGTAGTAACACCAAATGATCCCCCGCAACACTCGGAGCCCTGTGATTTCTTTTCCTTTTCACAGTGGGTGGCTTAACCGGCATTGTATTAGCGAACTCATCATTAGACATTGTGCTATAGGACACATACTATGTTGTAGCCTACTTTCACTATGTTCTATCAATAGGAGCCGTATTCCTTTTCATGGGAGGCTTTATTCACTGATTCCCCTTATTTTCAGGTTATACACTCGACCAAACCTATGCCAAAGCCCATTTTGCTTTATATTCACAGGCGTAAACTTAACCTTTTTCCCACAGCATTTTCTCGGTCTGTCTGGAATACCTCGGCGTTACTCTGACTGCCCCGATGCGTATACCGCATGAAATATCCTATCATCTGTAGGCTCATTTATGTCCCTGTCAGCAGTAATACTAATAATTTTCATAACCTGAGAAGCTTTCGCTTCAAAACGAAAAGTTTTAATAATTGAACAGTCTTCCACTAATTTAGAATGGTTATATGGCTGCCCTCCACCCTACCATGCGTTTGAAGAACCAGCCTACATAAAACCTAGAAGAAAAAGGAAGGAGTCGAACCCCCTAAAACTGGTTTCAAGCCAATCTCATAACCTCTATGACTTTTTCAATAAGATATTAGAAAAATTATTTCATAACTTTGTCAAAGTTAGGTTACAGGTTAAGCCCTGTATATCTTAATGGCTCACCCAGCTCAACTAGGTCTTCAAGACGCCACATCCTCTATTATAGAAGAATTTATCGCCTTCCACGACCACACCTTTATAATTATTTTTCTAATCAGCTTCTTAGTTCTATATATTCTCTTTCTAATACTCACAACAAAACTGACTAATACTAGCATCATAGACGCCCAAGAGATAGAAACAGTCTGAACCATCTTGCCTGCCATCATCCTAGTCTTAATTGCCTTCCCATCTCTAGGCATCCTATACATAACAGATGAAGTCAATAACCCTTCTTTCACCATCAAATCAACTGGACATCAATGATACTGAACTTATGAATATACAGATTATGGAGGATTAATTTTTAATTCTTACATGCTTCCGCCATTATTTTTAAACTCAAGAGACCTTCGACTTCTCGAAGTCGATAACCAGGTAGTCCCTCCAACTGAAGCCCCTGTCCATATAATAATCACATCCCAGGACGTCCTGCACTCATGAACTGTACCCACATTAGGTTTAAAAACAGATGCAGTCCCTGGTCGCTTAAACCAAACTACATTCACTGCTATACGACCAGGCTTCTATTACGGACAGTGCTCAGAAATCTTCAGAGCCAATCACAGTTTTGTGCCTATTGTCCTAGAGCTAATCCCACTAAAAATCTTCGAGATAGGACCTGTATTCACTTTATAAACCTGCTGTCTACTCACTTAACATATCCACTGTATAGCTGCCCCAGCATTAACCTTTTAAGTTAAAGACTGAGAGAAGTGCTGTCTCTCTACAGTGAGATGCCTCAACTAGATACTTCCACATTACCTGTCATTATTATATCAGTAATCTTTACACTATTCTTTCATCATTCAGCTAAAAGTACTAAATACAAATTATCACCGACTGGCTACATCAAAAATAATTGGTGTACAAAACCATAACCACCCTTGGGATCAAAATGAATGAAAATCTGTTAACTTCATTTATTGCCCCAACAATTTTAGGTCTACCTGCTGTAGTGCCAATCATCTTATTTCCCTCCATACTAATTCCAATGTCCAAGCACCTTATCGACAATTGGCTAATTGCTATTCAGCAATGATTAGTTCAACTTACCCTAAAACAAATAATAATAATGCATAGTGTTAAAGGACGAACCTGATCCCTTATACTAATATCCCTAATTATCTTTATTACCACAACGAATCTCCTCAGATTCTTGCCTCACTCATTTACACCAACCACTCAGTTATCTATAAATCTAGCCACAGCAATCCCCCTATGGGCAGGAACAGTAATTACAGGCTTTCGCTTTAAAACCAAAAACTCCTTGGCTCACTTTTTACCACAAGGCACGCCCACACCCCTTATCCCCATACTAGTAGTCATTGAAACCATTAGCCTATTTATTCAACCAATAGCCCTGGCTGTATGCCTAACGCTAATATCACAGCAGGCTACCTACTTGTGCACCTGATTGGAAGTGCCACACTAGCACTATGAACCATTAGTCTCCCCACAACTTCGATTGTCTTTATAATTTTAATCCTATTGACTATCCTCGAGATCGCTGTTGCCCTAATCCAAACCTATGTTTTTACACTCTTAATAAGCCTCTACTTACATGACAACACTTAATGACCCACCAATCACATGCCTACCACATAGTTAAACCCAGTCCCTGACCTCTAACAGGGGCCCTTTCAGCCCTCCTAATAACGTCTGACTTGGCCATATGATTTCACTTCTACTCTGCCACCCTGCTAACACTAGGCCTACTAACCAACACACTAATCCATATATCAATGATGGCATGACATGGTCCGAGAGACCACATACCAAGGCCATCACACAGTACCTGTCCAAGAAGGCCTCCAATACAGAATAGTTTTATTCATTATTTCAGAAGTCTCCTTCTTTGCTGAGTTCTTCTGAGCATTTTATCACTCTAGGCTAGCCCCTACTCCGCAGTTAGGAGGACACTGACCCCTAACAGGCATTACTCCTCTAAAACCCCTAGAAGTACCACTCCTGAATACATCCGTGTTGCTCGCATCAGGAGTTTCAATTATTTGAGCCCACCATAGTCTGATCGAAAACAAATAATCCAAGCACTACTTATCACTCTTTTTAGTGTCTACTCACCCTTCTACAACTCTCAGAATACTTTGAGGCCTCCTTTACTGTCTCCGATGGGGTCTATGGCTCAACATTTTTTATAGCCACAGGCTTTCACGGACTTCACATCATCATCGGATCAACATTCCTTACTACCTGCCTTATCCGCCATTTGCTATACCATTTTACATCCAAACACCACTTTGGCTTTGAAGCCGCTGCTTGATACTGGCACTTTGTAGATGTAGTGTGAATATTCCTGTACGTTTCTATTTACTGATGAGGATCTTACTCTTTTAGTATAAACAGTACCGTTGACTTCCAATCAACCAGTTTCGACCATATTTGAAAAAGAGTAATTAACCTAACACTAGCCCTAATAATCAACACCCTACTAGCTCTATTACTAATAACTATCACATTTTGACTACCACAACTTAATACTTACATAGAAAAATCTAACCCTTATGAGTGTGGGTTTGATCCACTGTTCTCAGCCTGCATTCCTTTCTCTATAAAATTTTTCCTAATTGCCATCACCTTTTTATTATTTGACTTAGAAATTGCTCTATTATTACCCTTACCACGAGCCCTTCAAACAACCAACCTTTAATTTTCATGGCCCAACTCATACCCGCACTATGCCAGTAATAATTCATCCCTCATGCTAGTTATTCTTTTAATCCTAAATCTGACTTATGTGTGAACTCAAAAGGGGCTGGTCTGAGCTGAATTAGTAGGTAGTTTAAACAAAAATAAATGATTTCAACTCATTAGATTATGGCAATCATACTCATCAAATGCCCTCTGTCTACATAAACGTTGCATTGGCCTTTATTATCTCGCTTTTGGGGGTACTAATCTACTGCTCACACCTAATATCCTCCCTACTATGCCTGGAGGGGATAATATTATCATTATTTATTATAAATACCCTTACAACTTTAAATATACACTCCCCCTAAATTAATATTATGCCTATTGCTGTGTTAGTTTTCACTGCCCGTGAAGCAGCAGTGGACCTTGCTCTACTAGTCTCAATCTCCAACACATATGGCTTAGACTACGTGCACAATCTAAACTTGCTTCAATGCTAAAAATAATTATTCCCACAGTTATATTACTACCAGTAACATGACTCTCTAAGAGCCACATAATCTGAGTTAATGCAACTATGCACAGCCTAATTATCAGCTTTATTCCACTGCTAGTCTTTAATCAAACCAATGACGACCTGTTCAACTATTCAGTGTCTTTCTCCTCTGACCCACTAGCAACGCCCCTTCTAATACTAACAGGCTGACTCCTGCCTCTCATAATTATAGCAAGCCAGTACCACCTATCCAGTGAACCCCCCTTACAGAAAAAACTCTACCTCTCCATACTGATCTCCCTACAAGTCTCCCTGATCATAACATTCACAGCCACAGAGCTAATTATATTCTACATCCTCTTCAAAACTACACTTATTCCTACCTTAGTCATTATCACCCGGTGGGGTAATCAACCAGAACACCTTAATGCAGGCACATACTTCCTATTTTATACACTAGTAGGCTCCCTCCCTTTACTTATTATACTCATTTATACTCATAATGCCCTGGGCTCACTAAACATAAAATTACTAACACTCATCACTCAAGAGCTGTTGACCTCCTGATCCAGCAACCTCATGTGGCTAGCATGCATAATGGCCTTCAGAGTAAAAATACCCTTATATGGCCTTCATCTATGCCTCCCCAAAGCCCATGTTGAAGCCCCTATCACCTACTCAACAGTACTTGCTGCAGTACTCCTAAAAGTAGGCGGTTATGGCATAATATGACTTACCTTTGTTCTCAATCCTTTAATGGAATATATAGCCTACTCTTTCCTTGTTCTATCCCTATGGGGCATAACTATAACAAGCTCCATTTGCTTACAACAAACAAAACTAAAGTCATTCACTGCATACTCCTCCGTAAGTCACATAGCTCTTGTTATCATAGTCATCCTTATCCAAAACCCTGAAGCTTCACTGGTGCAATTGTCCTTATAATTGCCCATGGACTTACTTTATCCTTACTATTTTGCCTAGCAAATTCAAACTACATACGAACCCACAGCCGTGTTACAATACTTTCCCGAGGACTTGAAACCCTACTCCCACTGATAGCCTTCTGATAACTTGCAGCAAACCTCGCTAACCTTGCCCTATCCCCCATTGTTAACCTAGTGGGAGAACTCCTTTTACTAATGGCCTCATTTTCTTGATCAAATATTACTATCGTATTCATAGGACTCAACATGCTAATTACAGCCCTATACTCCCTCTACATATTTATCACAACACAGTGAGGAATACTTATATACTATATCAATAATATGAAACCCTCCCTTACATGAGAGAATACACTAATATTCATATACATCTTCCCCATTCTCCTCCTATCCCTTAACCCTAAGATTATTTTGGGGTTTACCTCCCGTAAATATAGTTTAATCGAAACATTAGATTGTGAATCTAATCATACAGGTCCACAACTTCTTATTTACTGAGAAAGCTCCCAAGAACTGCTAACTCATGCCCCATGTCTAATAACATGGCTTTCTCAACTTTTAAAGGATAGCAGTTATCAATTGGTCTTAGGAACCAAAAATATTGGTGCAACTCCAAATAAAGGTAACAATCATGTATACTTCCATCATCATAATAACTCTAATCTCTCTAACCTCCCCGATCATCATCACTCTCATCAACCCTGGCAAAAAGAACTCACACACACACTATGTAAAGACAATTATCGCATCCACTTTTATCACCAGCCTCCTCCCTACAACAACATTTACATGTCTAGACCAATAAGCCATTATCTCAAATTGATACTGAACAGCAATTCAAACACTAGAACTCTCACTAAGCTTCAAACTAGATTATTTTTCCATAATATTTATTCCAGTTTCACTATTTGTCACTTGGTCTATTATAGAATTCTCACTATGGTATATAGGCTCAGACCCAAACATCAACCAATTTTTTAAGTATCTACTTATTTGCCTCACCACAATACTAACCCTAGTTACTGCCAATAATCTCTCCCAACTTTTCATTGACTGAGAGGGCGTAGGAATCCTGTCTTTCCTGCCAATCGGCAGATGGCACACCCAAGCAGACACTAACACAGCAACCATCCAGGCAATCTTATATAACTGCATCGGTGCTAACGGCTTCATCCTAGCCTTAGCATGATTCCTTTTATACTCTAACTCATGAGAACCACAACAGATTCTCTCCCTAAGCCCCAACTCAAGTCTTCTCCCGTTAATTGCCTTCCTTGTAGCAGCAGCGGGAAAATCAGCCCAACTTGGCCTCCATCCCTGACTCCCCTCCGCTATATACATAATGACTAAGTGGGATATATTCTTTGAATAAAAGATGGTTCAAGCATGATCAAAAAAATTGATTAACATAATACATCACATTAACAGAACGAAGGCAAAAAATCATATGACCATCTCAATTGTTGAAGAAAAAGCATTCAACAAAACTTAACTCTCTTTCATGACAAATCAATCAGCAAACTAGGAATAAAAGTAAACCACTAACAACTAAAAACCATATATAAAAAACTCACAGCAAATATCATGAAAGACTGAAAGGTTTTTTGTTTGTCTGTTTGTTTTTGTTTTGTTTGTTTGTTTTGAGATGGAGTCTCACTCTGTTGTGCAGGCTGGAGTCCAGGGGCATGATCTCAGCTCACTGAAAGCTCTGCCTCCCTGTTTCAAGCCATTCTCCTGCCTCAACCTCCCGAGTAGCTGGGGCTACAGGCACCTGCTACCACGCCCGGCTAATGTTTTTGTTTTTTTAGTAGAGATGGGGTTTCACCGTGTCAACAACGTGTTAGCCTCGATCTCCTGACCTCGTGATCCACCCGCCTTGGCCTCCCAAAGTGCTGGGATTACTGGCGTGAGTCACCGTGCCCGGCCTGAAAGTTTTTTCTCTAAGATCAGGAATAAATTATAGAAGCCCACATTCACCACTTCTATTTAACATACTACTAGAAGTCCTGGCCAAAGCAATTAAACAAAACAAATAAATAAAAAGCATCCAACTTGGAAAGGAGGAAGGAAAATTATCTTTGCTTATAGGTGATAAGATATTATATGTGGAAAGCACTACAGGTTCCACTAATATCTCTTAAAACTAATAAATAAATTCTACAAAATAGCAAGATACGAAGTCAACGGACAAATATCTGTTGCATTTCTGTACATGAACACTGAGCAATCTGCAAAGGAAATTAAGATAATAGTTTTGTTTATAATAATATGAAATAGAATAATATACTTAGGAATTAACCATGGCAGTTAACAACTTATACAGTGAAAACTACAAAGCATTTATGAATGAAATTAAAGAATATATAAATAAATAAGAAGGCATCCCATGTTCATGGAGTGAAAGACAATATTGATAAAATGTTAGTATTATCAAAGACAATGTGCAGATTCAATACAATCCTTATCATATTTGCAATGACATTTTTTTTTCAACAACAGAAGAGTCCCTTCTGAAATTCATATGGAATCTCAAGGGACCTGGAAGAGCCAAAACAATTTTGAAAAAATAAGAACAAATTTGGAGGACTCTTTGATTTCAAAACTTACTAAAAAGCTATGGAAATCAAAACACTGTGATGCTGGCACAGAAGCAGACATATAGACCGATGGAATACAAAAGTTGAAAAATAAAGCCTTACCTATATGATCAAATGATTTTTCACAAGAGTACTAAAACCACAGATATAGTTTGGATATTCATCCCCACCTAAATCTTACGCTGAATTTTAATCCCCAATGCTGGAGGCAGGGCTTGGTAGGGGGTGTTTGGATCATGAAACTGGATCCCTCATGGCTTATTGCTGTCTTCATGATAGTGAGTCCTCATGACATCTGGTCATTTAAAAGTTTGTGACCCAACCCCCTAACCTGATTCTTTCTCATTTTCTCCTGCTTACTCCCCCTTCACCTTCCACCATGATTATAAGCTTCCTGAGGCCTCCCTAGGAATTGAGCAGATGGCAGCACCTGTTCCTCCCAAACCTGAACAACCATGAGCCACTTAAACATCTTTCCTTTATAAATTACCCAGTCTCAGATATTTCTTTATAGCACTGCAAGGATGACCTAACACAACCATTCAATGGGGAATAAACAATGTTTTTAGTTAATGGTGTTGGGAAAACTCAGTATACCCATGCAAAAAAATGAAGTTGGACTCTTATCTAACAACACATACAAAAATTAACAAAATTGATCAAAAACCTAAATGTAAGAGCTAAAATTATAAAATTCCTCGAAGAAAACATAGGCAAAATCTTCATAACATTGGATTTGTGATGGAGAAAATACAATACCAAAGGCACAGGTGAAAAAAGAAAAAATGGACAAATTGGGCCATGAAAATTAAAAACTTTTGTACATTAGAGGACACTATCAAGAGTAAAGAGGCAACCTACAGAATGGGAGAAAATATTTGCAAATCACGTATCTGATAAGGAATTAATATCCAGAATACATAGTGAATTTCTAAAACTCAATAACAAAAAACAACCCAATTCAAAAGTATAAAAGGACTTGATTAGAAATTTCTCCAAAGAAGATACAGGAATAGATAATGATCACATGAAAAGACTCTCAATATCACTAATCATTAGAGAAATGCAAATAAAAACCACAATGAGATAATAATTTTCCCCCATTACGATGGATACTATCAAGCAAAACAGATAATAAGTATTGGTGAGGATGTGGAGAAATTGGAACTCTTGTGCATTGCTAGTCCAAATGTAAACTGGTACAGAGGCTGTGGAAACCAGTATGGCATTTCCTCAAAAATATTAAAAATATAATTATCATATGATCCAGCAATTTGATTTCTGAGTATGTAAGTAATATAATTGAAGTCAACATGTTGAAGGGATATTTTAATGCAGCATTAAAATTGTAATAGCTACAATATGGAAACAACCCAAGTGTCCATTCATTGACAAATAAATGGATAAACAAAATACAGTATATACATACAATGGAATATTATTTAGCATTAACAATAAGGAAATCCTGACAAATGCTACAACATGGATGATCTTTGAGGACATTATGCTAAGTGAAATAAGCTAGTGACAAAAAGACAAAAATATTGTATGATTCCACTTATATGAAGTAGCTTGAGTAGTAAAACTCTTACGACAGAAAGTAGAGTGGTGGCCACCAGAGGCTAGGGGAAGGCAGGGGATGGGAGTTTATTACTTAAAGGGTATAGAATTTCAGTTTTGTAAGATGAAAATAACTGTAGAGACAGATGGGGGTAATGATTGTACAGCAACATGAATGTGTCCAATACCCATACCCTTAAAAATGGTTACGATGGTAAATTTTAGGTTATGTGTATTTCACAGTGAAAAAATAAAAATAAAACTGCAGGCACTAAAATGCAAAGTCATCTAGCTATTCCAGAGTATGTTTTTCTTTTCACAGATTGTCAGAAAACTAAAAAAAGTTATAGAATGCCCAGTTGTCAAATAATAAGTGTGAAAATAATCCAGATCCCCATACCCCAGCGTGAAATGCAATGCACTAAAATGGATAAATAATTACAATAAAATATGATGTGTATTATGATAGGGAACAGTTCCCTTTACAAGTCCATAGAAAAATATTTAAGGCTACTCGAGGGAAAGAATAATCTTCCAGAGGAATTACAGAATGAGTATATATTAGTTATATTCTCTGAGGAGAGGTAGGTTTAGGCAGAAGGAAATCATATACGTAATCCTGGTCCAAGATGGAGTCTGGCACATTCTAAGAATGAATGGCTAGAGCTTAAAGTATGGAGCAGAAGTGTAGAAAGAGACAAGATTCTAGGCTTCAGCAGGGACCAAAATGAGGGTATCTTGTAAGCCATGTTAGGAAGGTCACACTATCTCAAGTGTAGGAGTTGGACATTAAAGAAGTTGAGCAGGACTCAACTTGGAATGTTAGATCACTCTGGCAGCAGGTAGAACAAGTGAGCCAGCAAATGAGTAACTTGACTAATTGTGTTAATGCAGGCACGCAAGAGTTGATATTGGCTAAGTCATTGGCAACAAGAATGGATGTGAATGGACAAAACTCAAGATAATTAACAAAGTGGCAGGGTCAAAAAGTGATGACTACTTATGAGAAGAGCAAGGAATTAGGAATGATAATAATAGTTGACTTATAAAAAGGCTGATCAAGGTCCAGAGATTTCATTAAGTACTTTACATACATCATCTAATTTAATTTTCCCAATACTCTACAAGATATTTACTATTTTAGAAATATTGGCTAACATGTCCAGTGTTGCACAAACAGAAAATGGCAGAAGTAAGGCAATAAAAGACTGTTCACTCCCAAGCCCATGCTCAGTGGTTATATTACCTAGACAGTCTCTTCTCAAATAGGGTAGATGGTATCACCACTGATGGAAGAAAATAGGAGAGGATGTGTTGGGAAACAAGCTGAGTGTAATTAAAATAGTTTTCAAACATTTTACTGGAAATGGATGTTATATATAAGTTATCAGTTTTATGACCTAAATATTAAAAATTTTACTATCAAGTTAAATGGATCAGTGAATTAAAGCATATAATAATATGCACAAATGGAAGTTAATTCTATTATCAGTGTTTGTCAGCCTAGCTGCAAATCAGAATCACCTGTAGCATTTTTAAAACGTGTGCATGTCCATACTTCACCCCCATGTAGTAGATATGTAGAGAGGTATCTATATTTTTCTTAAACTTCCCAATGAGGCCAGTCCTATAAGCAACCATTGTATTCAGTTTATGGCAGTGTTTCTCACAATGGGAGGGCAGAACTAACTGCTGGCATGAGGAATGTGGGAGTGCTTATTAAAATACATCTTCCAGACCTACTCCCATTCTTCTAAATCAGAATCTCTGGGAGTGATGCCCAGAAACTGCATTTTAAGTCTCAAATGAGTTACATACAATGAATTTTGACAACTATTAGTATATGGTATTTATCTGCACTCATATTAAAGGATATTTTAGTGAAATCTATACCATTAGTATTCCAAACTTATACAACTGATACTATCCATTGGGGACATACCATTTTAGCATCTAATAATTTCCTGTTTCTTCTTGTTAACTGTTTAAAAATGTAGTACTTCATTGCTCATCATTCTTGAGTTAGTTACTATTGTGTGACAGAAAGAACATGAATCATCAGAAACTGGTACTTGTTAATGATGTTCCAAACAATTTTGCATGTCAGAACTACACTATGCTATTCATAATAAATCTAGGCCATAGCATGTTTACAGGAGCTCTTTCCAAATAAGGCTTCCACAGAAAATATGTGTCAGATTTGTTTTCCTGTGTCAGAACAACAAGCACAATATGAATGGATTTTTACTCCTTTGATGCTCCAAACTATTTCTTGTGTAATGCCCAGGAACTTTGACTCCCCTGGGGCTAACCTCCCAAGTGTCTATTAGTTAGGTCTTTCTGTCATTTTCAGCAATACAGGATATGCACTACATAACTCCAAGGGGTAACATCCATACTGTGGTCTGTGATGTGCATCACGGTGCCATTGATCAGAGGTATTAATTATAACCCAAGGGAGTTTTTAAACTCTAAATTAAGCTTGTCTTTAACTATTTCCTTTTCATCAAATTGGAAAATATGTCTACTACTTGAAATGCTGCATGTAAATTTGTTGACTAAAATGACCTAAAAGTACATTAGTAAATAAAAGAAAAGCAAGACATGTATTAGCCATAGATAATACCATTAATTTAGTTCAGGAAAAATGTGATGAAAGACTGGAGCAGCTGGTTTCAAAAAAAGCTTACATAATTGTTTAAACATTAAATTTTCATATAAACATAAACATTCTGATTTTCCCTTAATTTGGCTTTAATTTAAAATGCAAATATTTAAGATTGGTTATTTTAGTTTTGACAGTTTAAGTGGATGTTAAGTAGACGATTTTTAATTCATTTTCAGAGTTATAGAGTTTATTATCACAAAAGTTGAGGTCCCGCTTAGGAAATGGGTTTTCTATTACATACACATAAGTTGTGATCAAGGAATCATTGGTTAAGCACAAATTTTTATCAAACAGAGATTTCAATATAAAATTACCACTTTACATTTACATTGGAAGCAAGAAGGTAGTATTTCTAAAACGTTCCAAGAAATTTGCAATAATTGTTACCATTTAGAGATATCTAAATTTTAAAATTGCTAGTTATGTTTTAAAAGCCACCTGCTTCGATTTTATTTTTGACTTGTTTTGCTTTTCTAAGTCCACATATTTAAAAAGAGTCTAAAGAGTCTAAATGTGAAATATTAATAACTGAAAGAATTACATTTTATGATTTTTTAGTAATTATATTTTCTTAAATATATATTTTAGCAATATTTTACATTACTCAGCATGTGATTATACAAAACAGATTTTGCAGTATTTGCTGAACATAGTAACTAATGTGGATCAAATATTTCAAATACTTAAAGACACAATTTGCAAACCCACAAACTTGTTTTATGTAATATTATAATTTTAATTTCAGAATGAAGACAATTATATTAATGTTTCTGAGCCCAGGAATATATTAAATACTGATAGGTCAAATGAACAGTTGTTTATATGGGAACTGAGAGCTCGTGAGACCCACTCACACTCATCTTTCCCTTTCCATTTCCCTGTCTCATTGATACTTTATAGAGCCATCAATAATTCTATGGTGTGGGGAAAAATAACATGTACTGGGCCCACTATGTGCACACAATAGGTGAGGTAAGTACTCTTGAAGGAAGTGAGGAGGGAAGAAGAAGAGGCAAAACATAAATGAGAAAATTTTCTACTGCTTAGTAGCTCTAAAAAGCTTAATAAAGAAATACATGACGTTACTGATTAAAATTATAACTGGGAATTTTCTCTCCATTTCATGCATTCATTGTGATTCTACCCACAATAGGTGTGCTTGATTACTGGACATATTTTAAATAAAACAGAATTTCAACTGTAAGTAAACAGTGGTATTTACCTCTGCGTAGAAAGCTGTCTACCAAAGTATGCCTATTCTATCAAAGGAAAAAGCTTCCTCTGTAGATGTGAAATAGCGGTGGATCTCTTTAGAACTGACATTACTCCTACTATAATATACAAAACAACTTCATCTGAAGCTTCTCAATTAAATCCAGGAGGGAATTTTTGACCCAGAGTAAGAAATGGAAGCTAGAGACCATTCCAAATCACCGGCATATGACAGTAGATGGAAGCGTTCACTGGTGAGGTTTACAAGGAGAGAGGAGTAAAAAGGTGAATTCCTTAAATCATTTCAGAAAAAAAATACTTGCAGTTTGCTAATTGCATGTGTACCATATTAACATATGAATATGAGGTTTACAAGGAGAGAAGAGTAAAAAGCTGAAGTTCCTTAAATCATTTCAGACAGAAAATACTTGCAGTTTGCTAAATTTATGTGTATCGTATTCACATATGAAGAAGCAGAGAGTTCAATGGAGGAGGGGATGGGTTTTGTGTTTGTTTTTTTTCAAAGTGGATGTGTATTTCCAGTTCATTCACATTGGGTAACACTCAATAA